>NW_020230072.1:143493-268493 GCF_003227715.2 Harpegnathos saltator | reverse complement strand
CCGCGGACTGCAAAACCGATCTGTTTTTCACTCGTCTCCAAAAATAGAGAACGACTTTCTGGAATCTCATGCGCGCGCGCGCGCGTGGGTGTATGTTACAAAAACGTTTCCTCTATTACGTCACGTGTCGGATTACATTTCCCCGGTTTGAGTTCGAGTCGTGAATTATAGATGGATATAGATGGATTTCTAAGAGGAACTTTATATCCGTCTATGCGGCGCTATAAATTGTTCTAACATCACCGTGCATGCACTTTTTCTCTTAGGGTTCTCTCTTAGGATAAATTCACGGCTCTCAATGAGCGCTTGAATGATGAAATCGCTCTCGATTATGAATAACTCGATCTGTGGCGTTCAAAGCTGAAGACGAGAGCGCACCGCAAATTTATCTCGGTTGAACACAAACAAGGGTGAGCCGGATCTTGTATTTTTTTTTCTCTTACCGGTGAATCTCGCAAGGAACGCCGAAAAAGGCAAATAACTGTCTTGTTTGATCTAATTTAAAATCCAATTTCGGTGGTCTGCGAAGCGACCGCCAAACGATTAATTCATCAAGTTCCCGGTTCCTGTGAACTTTCCGTTTCGCTATAATCCTCGCGGGATATGTAACATCGATCGCGCAATTCGAGAACAATGGCAGGAGCTTTGGAACAGCCATTACCATCGTAGCGAAATTCCATAAGACGTTGGACATAGATTCTCAGTCAGCGTTTATAGCTTTCTCTGTGCGAGGTATTACCTGACAATTTCCTTCCGTTATTTTAACACGTGGTATTCCGCTCTTTCGCCATCGAAACGAATTTCATCTGTCATAAGTCTATTCTTATCGCCAGGATAAGTAAGCGCGAAAATTTCGTTGCTTTTCTCACACGCACATTCGCGATAGTTTCACTTTCGCTTTATCTTGAGGAGTCCTTTTTATTTCGCTCTACTACAAGCAAAGTGCGCCACAAAGTGCATTTCACATAAAATTTGTGACGAATATAAATTAACGAAAGGTGAAAGAAGAAACATACATGATTTTATATCTCAAGATCCAAAAAGAAACATTTACATACGGTATAATAATATATTAACGGAATAAAATAGAAATCTTTTTTTGTTATTTTTTCTTGTTTTTCTCTGCTATTGGTAAAATAGATAGAAAATCGAGTCGATTTGTGACTGACGAATTATTTATTGACGTGAAAAACTATCTACCCGCGAATCAGTTAGAGTGATTCGGCTGAACCGTATGGAATATACAATAGCATTAAATGGAAGGTGCATATTACATACAGAAACAACAAACGTCAAACGATATTCGTTTAATTTCATCGGCTATTGAAAACATTCGGCGAATAAATGAAGGCGTTGCGTGTAATGCAAGAGAAGTACGAGTTTTATTAATTAAATCTCAACGTTGATTTAATGATGTTAAAATAATTTTAATTATATTCGCGCGCATATAAATGTTATTATCAATCCGTGGCACAAAGTACTTAACGATAAAAGAATTAACATGCTTTCGAATATTTCGCTTAATCTGAAGCCAGATAGCTCTGCGCGAGAATTATAGTCGATGCGATACACTTGCGTCTCTTCATTCCATTATCCCCGTGAATATACTCCTACGTATTAAATCCGACAATGAGATTATGAAAAAATATAAATTTATCGTTATTTCGTTATATACTTATCGCTGCTCCGAGGTGACGTCGTGAATTGTCCTGTCTAATAAAAACTAGATTTACGATAAATATTTTGTCACGTAATATTTCTCTCGCAACGTACGCCGCGATTTCTCCAAAAGTCTCCACTGAAGTCGGAAATGATCCTCCCCTGCCCGGAATTCGGCTAATTTTTTTTCTTTTTTCCATAGCCACGCATTTACAAAATATCACTCGTACGGCCACAAACTCTCTCCTCTTAAACAACCTCATGGAAAATGGGCAGCGAAATCTTCAGCGCACTTTTTCCATCGCACTTTTTATCCTTCCCATGACCCAAAATCTAGTTAACAGAGTTTCCGGTCGGATGCGTCCCACCGCCTTATTGTTTTATCAACGTGAAGTCCGTGAGATCAATCGACGACGACGACGATGACGACGATGACGATGACGACGTTTCAGGTTCATCGCCGAGGAGTGGTCGCCCTGCAGCGTCACCTGCGGCGAGGGCGTCAGGCATCGGGAAGTGCACTGCAAGATATACCTCGAGTTCAGCCGAACTATCGCCATGTTGCCGGACAAACAGTGCACCGGCCCGAAACCCATCGAGACGGAGACGTGCATGATGCAGTCGTGTGGCCTGTTGGAAAACAGCCTGCCCTTCGGGATCGACACGGTCGACGACGGCGGGTACTCCGAATCGAGCTTGATAGGCTCGTCGTATAGATCATCACTGGGTAGTTCCGGCGGAAGCAGCTACGACAGCGGCATCAAAGTCGCTCCAGGGAGCGACGTGCAGACGACATACTCGTGGAAGGAAGCTGGCTACACCCCCTGCAGCGCCACTTGCTTAGGAGGTAACGGCCAAACTGTAGATGCGATCGTTGTACGCCAAGATTGTTTCTGATAATATCCCCTTGGAGGGAGGGACTCATCCCTCCCCCTACTTACGGCGGGGTAAGAGGTCGGGTATTAGCGTCATCCGGATGGGTGGTCCGGCCTTCAAATCCCATCCGTCACATCTGGATTTTAAATGATGGATAGTTTCCGCTGTGGAAACTCGCGGTAAATGCGCGCCCATCGTCCTATGTTAATGAACACGAAGGAGGGATCCTGGCCGAAGGAAAATGTTGTCGGCTTATTTCGAGAAGTATGCCAAGTATTACGTAATCGTCGCGATCAAGTCAGCCTCGATTCCGCATGCGTAAAAATTCTATAGAAGGGAGGAGGGCATTTCTCGGATGGAGGAACGTGTTGTCGACGCGTTTAGGAGGAGGGGGGCAGGGGCATTTATGTAATCATCGTACTCTCTAAATTCGCTGGAGCGAAATTTCCTTCGAGGAACGGAGTAGCTCAAAGTCGAGCGATTTCTCGCTCACATGGAGTAAGTCCTCCACTGTGAATCGTCGAGGAAGTATGTTCGCTTGAACCTGAAGAGCAAATCTGACGTATTATGTTGCCGTGGGAGTAAATTCACTCTGATCAATCGAAACGTTCACTCGTACAGAATAAGAATCCACTCTGAGTTTTGAGTGAAACATTCGCTCTCTTATGACTCCGATTGGAAGTACTTTCGCCACCGCTGCGAACGAACTCCTGTTCGTTTTGATCGCAATTTCACCTCCGAAAATTTTAAGAGTACTAAAATCGAATCTAATTCTGCACACATACGTAAAGATTTGCTCAGAGTCGTACAGGTTTCAAACGGACGACGGTGAAGGTTGCGTCACGATGAAATTCGCGACGATCCTACACGTGTAATCGTTATCGCTCGGTTCGCGGTCCTCGCGAAGCTCTGACCTCGCGAAGTTCCGTCAAAATGAAATGGTCGCTCATATAATCTTTTTTTGGACATGGCTTTGCTATGTCGATTTTCTACGCGATGCATAACAAAACAAGGCGAGAGAGCGTGGTACACACAAAGCCGGCATTGATCGTTCATCAGATAGGATTAGAGAAACGAATTCACGTCGTCGACGTGCTCCTCAATTAGCCCCGACGAAATCGATGTCATTGTGCAATTAACAACGCTCAGTTATAATCGCATTAAGATAAGTCCGTGTCGACTGACGCGATACAAAGGGACGACAGAGCGTGCGCGCTCTCTCCATACCTGACAGATAATCTTTCACTCATAATTCGGATCCACGCACGTGATTGATCGTTAATCGCGTCCCCCGCTCCCTCTGTCTACTCTCTTCCTCTCTCTTTATCTCTGCCTCTCTCATGATCTCCAGGTGTTCAGGATCTTATCATAAACTGCGTGCGCGACGATACCGGGAAAACCGCGATGCCGCTTCTGTGCGCCGCCGAGACGAAACCCGAGGCGAGGATACGAGTCTGCAACGACCATCCGTGTCCTCCCAGGTGAGAGCGACTGCAACCGGATACGGATTAGTTTAATGCCCAAATGTTGGGATACCTCGCGTCACGTAATGTTTGAATTACCGTTAATCCGAGGTATGACACGTTAACCCTCGGGCTGTCATAATATCCTGATAAGTTGGGAGCTACCGAACATGCGCGCGCGCGCATGCTGACTCTCATCGGCATTTCTAAATCGAGAATTAATTGGCAGCGTCTTTCACTCGTGTTGGTTCTACGAGAAGAATGTACGAAGCAGACGAGTGTTATTCCTCGCGCGTTATTCTACGAACGTCACTCCTCGCGTAAATTGCGCACGACGAGACTGCAAGGGGGGCAAATGTGTTCGGGAAGATTTATCGATTTATCGTCTCTCTCTCTCTCTCTCTCTCTCTCTCTCTCAGTTTCTCGCGGCGTAAGACTGCTAAAATTTATACATTCATAGCGGCGCTTTTCTCGCGGTACGCTGCGCGCTGCATTTTACACTGGCGCTGCTGCGAAGCCTTTAAAATTCACTGAAACGTTATTTATTACGTCTTGTACGATACATTATTAACGTTTCCGGTCGCGCGAGCTACAATTATGTCAGCGGCGTGTTCTCTCGGGCGAGGGAGCTGCGTCCGCGCGCTGCGCGCGTTCTGGCTTGACGAATGTGTCATCGTTTGTGCCCGCAGGTGGAACTATAGCGAATTCTCCACTTGCATGAGCCCTTGCGGTATCGGTATACAGACACGTGACGTTACCTGTATTCACGAAGTGACACGCGGCAGCGGCAAGACCGTGCCCGTCCCAAATTACATGTGTCCGCAACCGCCACCCGCCGACAGACGATACTGCAACGTCTGGGATTGCCCTGTCAAATGGAGCACGGGAGAATGGGAGAAGGTTTGTACTACGTGCGTTTGTACGAAGATTTATCAAGCCCAGAGAGGCAGAGAAGTGTGCCGTAATACCTTCGTTGTATGACCGGCCCTTCGTCCCTCGATTCAACGGAACGGCCGGCGCTTCGAATCATTTTCCTCGTTAATTCCCGGTCCATTTTGCGAAAGCGTTCAATATAAAAATCAGATAATAACTTTTCCCGCGTGATCTTCCTCGAAACCGGCGGAACGAATGGTAGAAAACTCCATTCTGTCAAATTAATTATACACGAAACTCCATAAGCCCCAAGATGCGAAGTCGGTTTTACTTTCTACCTTTTTACCGTCATTTTGTTCAATGTAGCTTGCATGTTAAAATGTACGTCTCGAAGTTTCGAATTTCAGAATCAGCACTGCACGACCCGTCGTGTTTATTTAATCGTACGCTCCAATTAACGATTGATGTCGCGAGCGCGTGCTCGCGAATATCGACGAGCTTTCGAAGCCTCTGATCGAACAATTTCAGTGCTCTAAATCGTGCGGCGGTGGTGTGAAGAAACGAAAGGTAGTCTGCGAACAGATCATGGCACAGGGTCGCAAGCAAAGTCGCGAGGAGCGCGAGTGTCCAGCGCAAAAGCCAGCCAGCGAGAAACCCTGCAACACCAGGGCGTGTCGTGAATCGGACTCGAGCGTGCCGCCGATAATCACCAGCTCGAACACGACGTACAATCAAACGGACATCAACGCGAAGGTGGACCTGAGGATCGGCGGGGTCGCTAAGGTCTTTCAAGGGACGGGCTCCGTAAAGATTCGATGTCCCGTTAGGAAATTCGACAAGTAAGCGTGAGCACGCACGCATCGCGCGTATTACGCGCGATTATTCTGACTTTTTTCAAGTAGAATCTCGCTGGTATTGCTCTTCGATCGTTCTAAATTTGTTCGATTGTTGGAATCTCGCTGAAAGCGACAACGAGAAGGCTCGAAATCACACACGGGGAAAGAAGATCGATTGATGTGACGATAAACGAACTAAATACGTTTCGGAACGAAGCGCACTTTTAGCTCATCACGTGGCAATGAAACGAATTTGTTCCATGAAAACTAGAAATCTGTTTTTGCAACCAAAACATGTCTAGCTCATTTATTGTCAGGTTAATTCAATTACTCTCTTCCCTCCGTGGAAGAATATATGTTTAAACTTAAATTTAGAATGGCTTTATAAGCTATTTATACGAGTGAATATTTCAATCGTTCAGAATGTGAATGTGTTCGTGACCGTGAAATATATTCAGATTCAATTATTCAATTTTGGAGATGAAGGTATCCGCTCAATAATTGAGAGAGTAAAGAAATAATCGCGCTATAAATAATTGAAATGATGAGGTCATTTGAAATTTCAATGGTTTAGCTGTCATTCGATTTTTCGACTGAAATTTCGCTCGAAGAAATGTAGAGACAGCGGCGCGATATTAATACGACACATTGTCCAGAGCGCAGATCCTATGGACGAAGGACAACAAGGAAATACGAAAGTCGAGGAAATACAAGATCAGCAGGAAGGGCGCATTGAAGATAATAGAAATAGGGTCTTCGGACTCCGGTGTCTACGCGTGTATTGGTAAGCGATCTGTTCTATCTTCCCCACCTTCCCCACCTTCCCACCGACGCTCCATGTTCGCATACACAGATTTCAATACCCGGCTATTGCGATGAAAAATGCCACGGTAATTTTTTAGCGGGGAGTTCGCGCGCGGAGACGCAATTGATAGTGAAATTTCGCTCCAAAGAGCAGATAAGTAGCGAAGAATATTTACGGCTCGGCAATTCCGTTCAACTACAACGGAACGCGAATCTCGACTCCGCGCCGGCAAACTCGGGCGAGAGCCTCTACACCGATCGTGCAGGTAAGCGAAGTGCGAATCTTTACAAAAAAAAGAAAGGAAGGAAGAGAAAGAAAAAAACATTTTATATATATATACGAGGGTGGTCCGATAAGTACTTAGCCTACAAAAGAAAAACGAAAATTTTGGAAAAGTGGCGATTTATTTCTCAACATAGTCTCCTTTTAGCTCGATACACTTGACCCAGCGATGCTCCAACTTCTTTAACCCGTCTGAAAAATACGTTTTCTCGAGGTCTGCAAAGTAGGCCTCCGTGGCGGCGATGACCTCCTCATTCGACTCAAATTTCTGCCCGGCGAGTGACTTTTTCAAGTTTGGAAACAAAAAGAAGTCGCACGGGGCCAAATCTGGAGAATACGGTGGGTGGGGCAGCAGTTCGTAGCCCAATTCGACCAATTTGACCGTGGCGAGGGTGGAGGTGTGAGCCGGTGCGTTGTCATGGTGGAAGAGCACTTTTTTCTTCGCCAAATGGGGCCGTTTTTTCTGCAATTCGGCGTCGAATCGGCCCAATAATTCGGCATAGTACAGCCTTGTGACCGTTTTGCCCTTCTCCAGGTAGTCGATGTAGATCACACCTTGTGAATCCCAGAAAACGGTGGCCATCACCTTTCCGGCCGATAGGACAGTCTTCGCCTTCTTCGGAGCACGTTCGCCGGGTGAAGTCCACTGTTTCGACTGTTCCTTGGTCTCTGGTGTGTACCAGTGGATCCATGTTTCGTCGACGGTCACGAAACGACGCAGAAACTCCTTCGGATTGCGCTTAAACAGCGTCAAACACTGCTCTGAAGTGGTCTCACGGTTGCGCTTGTTGTCCGGAGTGAGCAAACGCGGCACCCATCGCGCCGACAGCTTTCTCATGCCCAAAATTTCATGCAGGATATGACCCACGCGGTCTTTTGAGATGCCTACTGTCTCAGCTATCTCGCGCACCTTCAATCGGCGGTCTGCCAATACGAGATCGTGGATTTTTGTCATGTTATTCTCCGCGGTAGCCGTTTTCGGGGCACCTGGGCGTGGCTCATCAAAAACCGACGTGCGACCACGTTGAAACTCGTTAAACCAATTTTTGACGGTCGCCATCGAAGGAGAAGAGTCACCGTACACAGCATCCAAGCGCTCTTTGATTTCGCTGCGCGACTTCCCTTCCAAAAACAAGATTCGAATCACCGACCGATATTGCTCTTTTTCCATTTTTCTAAAATCCGCGGACACGCCCGCTTCCACACGCGGTCAAAACAAAACTACGAGTCCGATTCGGCTGAAATTTCGACAGTAGCCGTCTACGAGAATGTACTACACGATAGTAAATTTCTCTTGCGATAGTGGCGCCATCGGGCGGTGAGGCTAAGTACTTAGCGGACCGCCCTCGTATATATATTTTTTTTAGAGGTTTCACATACGCATAGACAGCAGCAACCAAATAAACAATCTCGACGAGCATGTTTCGCGATATATTTGTATTCTATTAACTTTTTCAAGAGCTCTTCTAATGAGTAAAGATCGTTAAATTGGCACCTTGAGATGCCAATTTTATGCGAAGCTCGTATATTTTACTCAATACTTTTTTTACAAAAATTTCTAAAAATATTACGATTTATACGATCGTTTCGAATACTGTAAAAATGTTTCAAAAGTTACGAAGTATCGAAACTATTCATATGTAATGTTGGTACAACGTTGAAAGGTCATATCAGAAAACATTATACGTTATTGAATGTCGATGCAAGAACGCTCTGCCAGTGATTTTTTGCTCACTAGACTTGAATCAATTACTAATACGATTATATATCGCGGAAGGCGATCGAGAGGTAGAAGCGAACTTTCGCAACTTCGATTTTGTCCTTTACAGCAGCCTACGGCAACCGTTTCGACAGCGAGGACATCAGCCACGAGCGGGCGTCCCCTAGCAAACCGACGCGCAAGCCCCATCAGAAGAAGCAAAAGACCAGCCCGGCGCCGTCGGACGTCACGATGCAGAAAGAACACACCGTCACCTCCCTCAACCAGGTACACGGCACGAGCGAATTCGATTCTGTCAGGATTCCAAAGATTGCCCCGTACACTTCCGGCAATCCAGAGAGTTACGTGTTATCTTGACATCCGCTTAAAACGAGACCGCATATGCATGAACCTTGTCGTAACTAACATACGTTCTTTCTTTCTCTGTCTTTTTCTCCCTGTATCTATCTATCTATCTGTCTGTCTGTATCTCTTTATCTCTTTATCTTTCTCTCTCTCTCTCTCTCTCTCTCTCTCTCTCTCTCTCTCTCTCTCTCTCTCTCTCTCTCTCCCCCCTTTCTCCATTTCCATCTCGATATATATATATATATATATATATACAGGGTGCACGATTTATCTGAAGACATTGAAATATCTCGAGAACTATGCATTGGATAAAAAAGTGGTTAATGAAAGTTGTTAGTCTCGAAGGGGGACATCCAATGATACCAAACTCGACCTCCCACCCCACCCCCTGGGGGTGGGGGTAACTTTGAAATCTTAAATGGAAACCCCCATTTTTTATTGCAGATACAGATTCTACGCCACAAAATACGTAAATTTTGTCCGAAACTTTTTTTTTGATTCGTGATAGATGGCGCTGTAATCGCAAAAAATTATATTTTCCGCAATTCTCCAGAAATGATCATTGGATTGAGAAATAAAAAATACCTGTTCAATATTTTTAAAGAACATAATAAAAGTTATTCCCCCCCATTCTCTCGGGGTAGGGTGGGTGATAACGTTCAAATCTCAAATGGGGACCCACATTTTTCATTGCAGAATTAGATTCTACGTGAAATTTTTATTGAAACAATTTTTTTCATTCGTGATAGATAGCGTTGAATTTTTCCGAGAAACTACTTTTAGCGTTACACAGGAACAACGACGAGGACGTAGTAGTTTTATGTTCCCTTCGGGTGCTTTTTTAATGTGAGTCCCTTTGTCTCTCACAGATCGGGGTGCTTTTTTAAAGTGAGTCCCTTTGCCTCTCACTGTTCAATTAATTAGAGTAAGTGTTCGAAATTTTTACCTTCAACTTCAATACACTTATTGATCCTTTTTTCAAATGACTGTACACAGGATAGAAGCATATCTGCGGGAGTTTCAGCGCAAGCGTTTCTTATGCGTTCTACCATGTTTTCACGAGTTGTTGGCACTTGTTGATAAACCTTATCTTTTAGGTAAGCCCATAGAAAGAAATCCGGCGATGTTAAATCAGGCGACCTAGCAGGCCAATTAATCAGGCCACCTCTGCCAATCCACCGACCATTGTAATCACGGTCTAATACTTCCCGTGCTGCTATTGAGTTATGCGCTGGGGAACCGTCATGCTGAAACCACATACTTTGTCGAACGTCCAAGGCAACATCATCAAGTAGTGGTGGTAGTTCCTGTTCCAGGAAATTTCGATATTTGATTCCATTCAAATTACCTTCAATAAAATAAAGACCAATGAGTCTGTTCCCTATGATTCCACACCAAACGTTAACCGACCAAGGACGTTGATGTTCAACTTGTCGTAACCAGTGGGGATTTTCTACACTCCAGTAATGCATGTTATGTCGATAACGCCACCATGGTTTGTGAATGTAGACTCATCTGAAAATAGTACATTAGCAATGAAATTGGGGTTCGTTTGCATTTGTTGAAGTGCCCATTCACAAAACATCACTCGATTATGAAAATCATCGCCATGAAGTTCTTGATGCAGTGAAATGTGATATGGGTGATACTTATGACGATGCAATATTCTGCGAATACTATCTCCGGAAATTCCGAAATCGCGATGTAATTACCAAGTGCTTACCTGTGGGTTGTGGTGAACAGCTGCTAGCACAGCTATTTCATTAATTTCTCCTGTAACAGTTGTTCTTCGTTTTCTTTTTTTAGTTTGTACGCTGCCATCCGAGATAAAGTCAGTCACAACTTTGTAAAAAAAAGAACGTTGTCTGGAAAACGCTCAGCATACAAGGCAACAGCATCGTCAACATTCCTCCTATATTCACCATAAATCAGAATCATTTCAATTTTTTCTTCTACGGTTGCAGAATTCATTTTCCACTTGCAATTCTGTTCAAAGAATGAAGGGTAGATATGCAGGTAATAAAAACTAGTCAAGTAAAATGAAATTGTTAGAGATGTTTTCAGTTCTAATTCTGAAAGAAAAGTGAGCTCTGACCGCATTGCACTGCCTTTTATAATAAGCCGTAGTTCGCCATACACCCACAGTGGCGCGTCGAGCAGTTCCCTCTTCGATTCGGGTTCCCATTTGAGATTTGAATGTTACCACCCATCCTACATACCACCCCGAGAGGATGGGTGGGGGAATAACTTTTATTATATTCTTTAAAAATATTGAACAGGTATTTTTTATTTCTCAATCCAATGATCATTTCTGGAGAATTGCGGAAAATATAATTTTTTGCGATTACAGCGCCATCTATCACGAATAAAAAAAAAAGTTTCGGACAAAATTTACGTATTTTGTGGCGTAGAATCCATATCTGCAATAAAAAATGGGGGTTTCCATTTAAGATTTCAAAGTTACCCCCACCCCCAGGGGGTGGGGTGGGAGGTCGAGTTTGGTATCATTGGATGTCCCCCTTCGAGACTAACAACTTTCATTAACCACTTTTTTTTATCCAATGCATAGTTCTCGAGATATTTCAATGTCTTCAGATAAATCGTACACCCTGTATATATATATCTCTCTCTTTCTCCGGCGATGGTTCTGTATTCTTTGTACTTTGCACTCTTGGACTAACTTTACTTTGGTGTTGGCTACTCAATACTTGATCAATCAAGCCGGGACATCACGAATCCGTGGAATCGGCCGCTTCGTCGAGCGCCCCCGTTCTGGTGCCACACTTGAGCTACTTGATATCGAGCTTGAAGGTAAGATGTTAACGCCCGGCTGAACTTAACGAACTTGCCGCGTGCGAGCGCGTTTGCTTGCTCGCGTGCTTGCCTGCTCGCTCGCTCGCTCGCCCTCGTATGCCCTCGAGCGTTGCTAAACGCTACTGTAAATTTTCGATCGAACATTTAACTCGGCATCGTACAGCACCTCCGTCCGAGATGCCATGTTCATTATTAACGCGCTTTATGACAGGCCTACTGGCCGTTCCGCAGCGAAATAACCACGAGCAATAATCGCGAGGCGGCCGTGCTCGCGGGGGCGTTCGTCGGGGCTGGAAGTAAAGCAGCGGCGGAGGCGGCGGCGTCTACCAAGTACAAATTGTCCAACGGGAAAGGCGATCTGATGTATCAGAGCATAGATGACAGCTTCGACAATCTCTATCGCAACACGATCATCCCCGACAAGACTTTCGGCCCGGACGAGGAGCGGATCTTCATCGACGTCGATCCCTACGACCTGGACGAGTCTATGTTCGGGCTGCAGCATGGCGACGACAACGTCGTCTCGACGCCTGGCGCGAATGCAGATAACAGGCTTACCGCGAAGCCCGATATCGATTATATCGAGCAGTCCCTGAAAAATGTGAAAAGGTATTGGCAAGAGTCGAGAGATGAGTCAGCGGACGGGTCGAGAAGTCAGTGGAGTACTACGCCCGAGAACCACGTTCGGAGCGGAATCATCTCTGCTGAGGCCGTCACGTCTCCGCGAAATGCTGGGACGGACATGTACCGCGTCGAGGACTTGAGCACGAAAAAGGAATCGCCCGAGGAGGGGCGCAGTTTTGTCGGCGACGGCGATAAGTCCATCAATCACGGTGCCTATGGTAACGCGAGAGCCGAAGATTCATCGACCGTCACCAACACCGCGCCGACGGTCAAAAACTCGGAGGAGCACCGGCCGAGGATACCGGAATCAGCGCGTCGCGGTTTGGGCCGCGCTAACCGGACAATTGATTACAGCGACACGTTTGACGAAGAGTCGGATAAGAGGAAAAATGAGCGGCACATGGAAAATCATACGGCTGATTATACAATCGTACGATATCCGGCTACTAGGGACCTCGACAGCGGAGCGCGAAAGGACTCGACATTGATGGATGATCGAGGCTCGACCGTTGTTGTGGAGCCACCTGACGAAGATGCGAGAAACTTATCTCACGATCAGGGAGATCATGCCGGCACCGTGGAGGAAGCCTCTTCGGTTAATCTGAAAGAGCTCTCCAAAGAGGGTGAACAGTCAGCCGACGGAGATAAGGCCGCAAACGTTTTGACCTCCACTGTAGTGGCGGAAGACAACACAAGCAAGGACCCCGCTGCAGAATCGCTCGCCGTATTAGGTAAGACTTTATCATCTATACACAC
Organism: Harpegnathos saltator; assembly: GCF_003227715.2. Lineage (NCBI taxonomy): Eukaryota > Metazoa > Arthropoda > Insecta > Hymenoptera > Formicidae > Harpegnathos > Harpegnathos saltator. The sequence goes on along the minus strand of NW_020230072.1, from coordinate 255,440 downwards.
ACTCTCTCTCTCTCTCTCTCTCTCTCTCTCTCTCTCTCTCTCTCTCTGTCGACGGTTCGAGTAGTTCAATAATTAAACCAAAGACTTATAACGCAGCTGTGGACAGCACGGAAAGTCTGATGTTCGAGTGGGTCACGACCGACTGGTCGAAGTGCTCTCAAACCTGCGGGGGAAGTGGGTTCCAGGTAAGACTGCTTTTTTTTAACACCGCCGCTGTCATCGATTGTTAGAAAATTTGCGAATTCGTGTCACTTTGAGAGTTCATTTGTGAAAGAATACGCCTTGCAAAACGGTTGTTTGTCATTGTTGCGCGGACAGCTGTGAGAAACGCTTGAAGCTACGAATTACAAGTTTGAGATCCTAGCGAATGTCGAAATGATCGATTATCATCAGACGTGTACTCTCAGGTATTTAAAGTTTCGTTCTCTCACAATACTACGCGATATCACGCGGAAGTGCCACTGATTAATAGTACTATGAGTACTTGACCGCGAACTTGATTCGTACGAAGAAAAGAAAAAGGAAACTAAAAGACGATTATTACAATATTGCGATAGCGATTAATTTGGGGCGTCGAAGTTACATGTATTGCGAGGTGTTTCTTTGCATAGATGCGAGGCGCACAGTGTACAGTTCGCACGGCGACCTTAGACGGCAATTCCACACGCGTCTCGCCGAGTACGGTGATCGGCGCGACGCTGTGCGAGGACGCCGGTCATCCGATGCCGCAGAAAGTGAGACCTTGCGGCATAGGCAGATGTCCTCAGTGGCATACCACCGAATGGACCCCGTGCGAGACGTCGAGGTGCTTCAATTGGAAGACGGCCATGCAGAAGCGGGACATCAGTTGTCGCCTGGTGTCGGAGGACGATCGGGAGAATGTCACGTTGCTGGACCCGAGCAAGTGCGACGAAGCCACAAGGCCACTACAGAGGCAGGAGTGTTATAACGATGCTTGCAAGGGCGTCTGGCGGGTCGGCGAGTGGTCGGAGGTGAGCGATCAGGAAGTGTCGGTCACCACGGAGTTACCGCGATGATGTTTTTTAAGATTACTGAGAGTAAGAAATTAGGATCAGTAAAATTACTAAGATTTATACATTACTAAATTACTAAGATTAATAAAATTATTAAGCTAATATATTATCGAATTACTAAGATTGATAAGATTATGAAGGTCACTAAGATTAGTACATACTATGTGATGATGATCTTTGTTCTAACGGCACCTTACGATATGCAGTGCACTGCGTCTTGCGAAGAAGACGGCATCAAATACAGGATTCTACAGTGCGTCTGGTTTGGCACGAAGAAGCCGGCGGGTAACGCCTGCAGAGACATACCACGACCGCCTGTGATGAAAACCTGCAGGGGTTCGCCTTGTCCTCAATCGCCGGGTAGGTCTTTTCAGAGAATATTTGTATCACACCAATTTCTCTGACAATACAGTACTCACGAATTTTCAATTTACCGTAGGAACATAGTTTCTACAGCTAATTAGACACACACACACGCATGCACGCACACACGCACGTACGCACACGCACAGTCGTAATTGATATTTGTCTCATCACGTCACGTCGTTACACATTAATTTCGCGTTAATATACACATAATGCAAAGTGGAACACTGCGATTAACAAATGTTGTTCCGTTCGTACATTTGTAGAGGACTGCAAGGATCACTCGCAACTGTGCAGCAGAGTGAAAATAATGAACATGTGCAAGGTGCCGCTGTACAAGAAACAGTGCTGCGCATCGTGTCGCTAGGTCCGGGAGAATTGATTGCGGACTGATGTATGAGGATTAGACAAACGATGAACAATGACATTGACGATAATGATGATGACAATGATGGCGATAACGATGGCGACGACGATAATGATGACCATGAGGAGTGCGCGCAAGACACAAGAAGTGTAAATTACGATTAGTCGGGGAATTACTTAGTGACATGTAAAACGCACTCGGGACGCCCGTTGTTAGTTAAATTGTAACACGCGAAGGAAGCGTATCACTATCGAATCATGTTGCACGATATCCGGTTTATAAAGGATATTCTTTGAGAGAGAAAAAGGAAGAGAGAGAGAAAGAAAATCAGAGAGAAAGCGAGAGAGAGAGAGAGAGAGAGAGAGAGAGAGAGAGAGAGAGAGAGAGAGAGAGAGAGAGAAAGAGAGAGAGAGAGAGGAGTTGACCAAAACTACTTCGCCGTAATAGTTTTCTTGTCGTATCGTTGCAAGAATTCGTCTTCTTCTTCGCTGTGGATGATCTTCTTGCAACAGAACGAATAAAAAAGAGAGAGAAAGAAAACGAACCCATCAATCTCGACAGTTTCCTAATTAAACCATAATTTTCTAACGTATATCTCACACGTAGTTTGACGCGATTCCTAATCGCGCGCGCTCATTGCTCCTAGTTAAAAGAAAAATAAAAAAAAATAATGATAAAGAAAAAAATGGAAATTTGGCATTCGTCCAAGAAAGTTAAAAAGAGCGTTATATTGTTATAGTCTGATAAGAAAAGGCGAGAGAGAGAGAGAGAGAGAGAGAGAGGGAGAGAGAGAGAGAGAGAGAGAGAGAGAGAGAGAAAAAGAGAGAGAGAGAGAGAGAGGGAAAGGGCGGGGTACAAAACGTACTACGTTTTGGGAGGAAGAAAGCCGTTATCGCGACGTACCGTTGAAAACGACACACATTATTACATGTTGTCGGTGTTGGTGCTTTGGATTGCACGGGAAATGGCTTTAAGCGGAATGATATTCAAATTTTAATAAACAAAAAAACAAGAAAAGAGAAAAAAAGACAGGCTGAGTACGGAAAGTTGCGAGGCATAGTTGAATTGTGCTGTGCGTCGCAAGTATGTTAGAGAATCGATTCCTCGTCGGGATTTATTTTTTTACGCTTCCTTCCCGCGATAAGAAAGAGAGAGAGAGAGAGAGAGAGAGAGAGAGAGAGAGAGAGAGAGAGACAGAGAGAGAGAGAGAGAGAGAGAGAGAGCGCACGATCGATCGATTATGATTATTGATTTCTCAAGCGCGGGGAGATTCATTCCCCTCGAGGCGCTGCTTTGTCTTCTCGTACACCAGATTCTTCTTGGGCATTAACATAAAACAGAATTTCGTCACATTCCAAAGAATCATCTCTCTTTACATTCCGCTGTAAACCAGTAAAGATGTACTTTCCGCGAACGTGTTCTTTTTTTCCGTATTTATATATATATATATATATATATATATATATATTAACGTGTTATCCGTTCCTTAATTGTATCTTCTTTTCGATATAAATTATTATGCAAATGGAAGATTATATACATATACATATATATATATATATATATATATATATATATATATATATAAAACGTTACTTGTAAGAATATAAGTTACGATTGAATCATGATGCGTCTATAAGCGTCCCGTCGGGCAAAAACTTACGCCAATAGATCCTAAGCAATAAAAATACATAAGTATTGTAATATAATATTTTGTTAATAATCTCTCTGGCGAAAATTCGTGAACATGATTGTTTCGTTGTTGGTTGAAGGGTCCGATATTACTTACGTGCCTCTATATATATATATATAATCACTTCATCCCTCTACCTATTTACTAAGCACTCCTTCTCAACAGTTATGAATACTTATTTATTGTACATTCGTGTGAAACTTATCGGTAGAACTTGTAACTCAATGTTTTCAAATAGGAACGATCCCTCGTGCAAAAGACGACATCTGTGTTGTAAAATTTTATACAAATTCGATCCTCTTGACATATTATTCACGTATTATTTTCGAAGATTTGGTCAATTATACGCATCATAGGCGCTACCGAAATTTCTTTTCGTAGAAATATCGTGCACATCAGCGAAACTAGTTTTAAAAAAAGGTGATATCCGTCGTCAAGTATGTTCACAAATTATCACGGAATTGTTCTCTGAAATCTGCGATTACTGTATTAATCAGTTTGTGTACTCGATATTCACAGTTTGTGTAATCTCGATATTCGTTATTAACCGCGGCTCCATTTCACATGGAATATTCAATTAACGAGACGATGCGTTTTTCTCAACAGAACTTTTCTTGTTGTTTCACAATTGTTAAAAATACGAAAACTTACGAGTGCATTTTTGCTCTTCCCTATCCCTCCTCCCTTTCCTCTCCCCACTTCACGGCATCTGTAAGTTACATATTTGAACAGTAATATGATTTGACGAGATTGTAAACAGATTTTCGCTATCAACGAATTTGCCTCGACACAGTTAAGCAGTTTGCCAAAAAAAAAAGAATAAAGACGAGCTGACGTATAAATGAAATAAAAGAGATATATAATTTAGGATATTATTAAAGTCGAAGAAAAAAAGAGAGAAGAAATGAAGAGAATGAAAGGTATATTACGCTACGTAAACAAATTATCGAGATGCACGCGTATAAGTATGACTTTATATGTTGATATGAATGACGTAAAGAAAATGTACGGTGAGTCGTTACTTTTCGATTACGTATCGCGGTACGCGTATCGGAAGCCAGGAAGTATTTCTTCCGGCCAGACGCACACTCTCTCAATCGGGAGAAAATACAAGCGATTTCTGATATATGCCCGCGTATGATCACGCGGCGGCCAGCAGACTGCGAAGGAAAGTATGCTTGCCGCGTCATATACCACATTCTATTGTCATCTTTTTTTTTTTCTTTTTCGGTAGATACTTGAATTATTGATACTTATCTTATGATCACGCTACTGCGGCGTATTATCAGGTCGACTTACAGTATCGATTCGAGGGATAAGTTGTTTTCCAAGTTAATCGACATAACGACACGACAGTTCTGTAAAGGGAAAATGAATTTCAAAAACACACACGTACACATTTTTGTATATATCACGATGTAGGTATGTAAAATGGCTACACAAACATACACACAAACACACACACAAACACACATTTAGTACTGTATGTAAGCATTACTCTGTTCATTATATCTATGTAAATATGTAACTGCCTAAATGCGAATAAAACAAGAGGATATATCACTGCACAATACTGCAGTTATTCTCGTTAAAGTTTATTTGAGTGGATTAGAATTATGAAACTGCTTCTTAAATACGTATCACATGCCATAATCCTCCCTTATGATCCCACTTTATGCCCTTCGTTAAGTTCACGATCCTCGATTGTATGAAACGCATTAAAAATAACGGTCGTAAAAATATGTCTTTCTTTGAAATTTATATTTTATATTTTCAAATATCTTACAAACCGTCGTACATATAATCGACTGTATATATCGTAGAATTATTGCTTCCGTAATTGACCATTGTTACGCCTTAATGTACTGATGGTAGGTGAGCCAGCGCGCGTCCTTAGACGCAAATTCACTGACGTAAAATTACTGTTACAAAGAAGTAAATGCTATCTATCGACAATTACGATTGTGTCAAATGTGATATTGCGTTGTGAACTACTCTGCGTTTGATTCGTGTTGATTTGATTCGATCATTCAATCTGCTGGCGACCAGGGTCACCTCTCTCAATCTGTTGTCCAGATAATTCGTGACAAGAAGCGGCGGCCCGAAATAAACGGAATCCAATTAATTAGTTTGACATTTTCAGAAAAATGTGCGTCAGGCTGTTCCCAAGAATAACTCGTTACCATCGTCTGCCGTATCGCGTAACTCGACAAATTAATCGGCTGATCGCTCATGAGTGTCCGTTTAGGAATTGCTCAAGCCCCAGGCCTGCATCACATCGTTTTGATGCATGGGCCAGAGTCTCTTCAGCAACGTCCAGCCGGTTTTCTGCGTGGACAACAGATACTGATTCTGCGGGTCGTGCAGATGCGCGTAAGCGCCCATCACCAGGCTCTGGCACATTCTGGCGCACACGCTGACCTTGAGAATCCTCTTCTCCACGTCGCTCAGCTTCTTTATTCGCTCATAGCCCTCCACGACGTACTTGCCCATCCCCACGTCGACCGCTTGCAGGATCATGTAGCAGAGAACGATAGCGAGCTCAAAGACGCGGCAAGTCCTCTGCGAGTCGTTGAAGTCAATCACGGCGACTATGTCTTCGCCGTCAGGGCTCACGATGATGTTGTGTTCATTCAGGTCGCCGTGTATGACTCCCTGTTCGAGCTGGTCCGTGACCGGCAGCACCTTCTTCTCGAAGCTGACGATCACATCGTGCACCAGCTGCTTGTCCAGTGAGCTCTTGAGCGCGTGCGTGAATTGCCGCAGTTTTGGTATCGAGGTGAGCATCCACAGCGTTCTGTGGTCATAGTAAGCCGGATGGTCGAAGCCTACGAGGATTTCGTCGATCTTGGCGGCGTAGCCGCCGACTTTGCGCAGCAGTTCGCCGGTCATTTTCACGCGATGAAGAAGCTCGCCGGGCCGGTAAACCAACAGCCGCACGGCGTACCTCTCCGTACTGTCGCTTCTCAGCTTCTCTAAGGAAAAATAGGCGCCGTTTAGATTTTTCACTGGCAACGAGCAGCATATGTCCCGCTGATTGAGGAAGATCATCAGCTCGTTCTGCGCCTCGATCACGCCGGTCTTGCGGGAGTCCAGCGAGTTGATCACCTTGAGGACGTAGCCGGCTTTCTCCGGGCTGGCCACGTGCGGGTTCGCGTGCGTCTCCTCGCACAGCACGTGATAATTGCGGTCGTCGTAAGCATCGAGCTCGCGCACGCTCGTCGCCCTCATGCCGTACAGACGCTCTAGCAGGCCCGCCGCGATCTCCTCCGTCACGGGCGGACGTATGCGTTGGCCTGGTATCAGCAACGTGTCGTTGTACTCCATGCTGGCTGCCTCTGGCCGACACGACGCCACGCGCTGCACAGAAATAGCCGCGGCTTATTAAAGGGAGAGTGAGGGGGCATAGCGCCGAGTCGATGAAAAAGAGAAATATATCTGTTCCGCAGTGAAGAGGGCGTTTGGACGAGCGGATAAAACCCTCGCCGCGCCACGATAGCTTCTTTGTTCAACGTGGACGATTAATCGTTAAATTGCACTGTGGATGGACGGTCCGTGGCGTACGGATTAGCGCGTCGACGTGGGCATAAGAATAATTTATCGGTCGGCGAATCGAGCGAAATAATGCCGGACTCGGGATGATAAGAGAAAGAGAAAAAGAGAGAAACTTGAAAAATATCGAAGGTAAATTGAAGTGAATTAATAAAAATTGCGCGGGCGCGCGCGAAGTTGATATCGTTGCGATCGCTAAATAACGATGCGTCTGTTCGAGCGATTTCGGCTTGATATTTGTTCGCTATTAATTGTCCGTTATATTAATTTATTTATACTCTTTATGTATGTATAATGAATTTTTAAGTACAACGAATGTAATCTACATGACGGTGAGGAGCGATTAGTAAGACGTGTGAAGCAATTGGTGGATGAATTTGAAATGAAGAAAATACTTTACCCTGTCGTGATCCTTTCAGGTGAAAACCGATAAGAGAATCTGGAGCGTCTTGACGTGATAAATCGCGCGAGAGCAAGCGAGAATTCGCATTCACGGGTGTGTAAACGTATCACTTACCCGACGGACGTGTTTATTCAGCCAAAGGAAGCGACACACTAAAGTTCTCAGACGGAGGGAGCAGTTTACTAAGTTAGGCGGACGGTCGTGTGCGCAGCGAGTAGCGTAGTCGACGCTCAATCATCGTTGACGTATGGCACAATGGTAGGGTGCAAACGCACAATCATATTTACATTGACGGTAATTGTACGTAGAGGACGGTGACACAGCGCAATACGAAGCAGAGCGTATCGCAATGCCTAGAGTCGCTCTTATCGGAATTGATAAAACCGCGGGAGATACGCGTAACGCAACGTGTGTAATTTAGGTGTGTGAATTTCCAAGAATTCATTCGAATGAGCAGGTCGGCTGGTTTGAGAAACACTGACACACGAGGCTGCCCGTTAACCCGTTACCGCCATTTCATGAATGAATTCTTCACAGACAGTGAGTTAGCGGTAAATCGATTGGAAAAGGGCACACATACACAATCGGATTTCCTTGTTTTATATAATTATATTTATATTTACAAATAATTCTCCTATCCCCCTCCCCTTTGCATATATATATATATATATATATATATAATGCGCTTTTCTTATATATACAAAAGAAATATAAACGTTTTAATATACGCAGTCGATAAAAAAACTGTGTAAACATGAGGAAATGGGTGATGTTTCGAGAGCAAATTTAAAGTTGTTTCGTCTTTTAACAATTTCTATATGCGTAACAAACAAATAAAATGCTTAGAATAAATAAGTAAGAAGTATTTGTGTGACAAATACTTCATATTTTCGTGAAATCTGCAAATATCGAACTTTAAATTCAATGTAACATGCGTAAGTTTGAAATACAAAAGCAAGATATAAAGCATAAAATATATAATATATATATAAATATTTTTTTCGAAATAACTTATATATAAAATTCAATCTTTTATATAAAGTTATTTATAAATTTCATTTTAAATTTAAACCTATAATCCGCAATAGAATATCATTTGAATACAAATTTTATATACAATATACACATAAGCATTTGAGACATACATATATGTATGTCTTTCGTAAATAGAATCCATCCAATACTAATTCATCTCATAAATAAACCGTTTAAAATGAGCTTGATAATAACATAAATCACAGTTCTTTTATAGCTGGAATACATACTTAATCTTCCATTAGCAGCTGGAAACAAACATCGAATGTACATAAGGCCGTCGGAATTTTCTCCATCAATCTTATAATATTCAAAGCCTCCAGTATATATTTCCGTTTCTTCAATTCCTGTATAAGTGATCTTGCATTTTTCTCGATATCGACTAAAGATTCATTCATAAAAACATGTTCGATTATCTGATTGTATATAGCGTGATTTGGTGGAAATAATGCTGTTAGGTCGTTTAGGAAAAGTTTCTCTAGCACCAATGGTAGCAACGTAATGGCCTGTACGAAAAGAATTAAATAACATTGGAAAATTAAGCAAAATTAAAATTCTTATTTACATAAAATTATTAACTTCGTTCAATTTCGAAGTCTAATACACAGGGTGAAGAAAAAACCCCGGGACCCCTGACAATTTCGAAAAATATACACTTTATAAAAAAATGTTTCAGACAAAAGTTGTAGCGTTGAAAAAGATCTATTTACCGATCTTAACAATTTGACCTTGGGTGGCGTCAACAAGGTCAGGACAAAGTCACCTCGGATTTTTTAAATGGAACCCCCAATTTTTTATTGCATATTCTTATAGCCCTTCTTCAGACCTTTTCAAAGCACTATGGTTTTATCCAATTTGAATAAGCTGTTTCGAAGTTATCGAGTTTTTTAAAGTAAGATATCTAGCCAACTAAGGCAAGATCGGAGGATGATCCGGACAACTAAGGCAAGGTCGGAGTGATCGAGCCAACTAAGACAAGATCGGAGGATGATCCAGCCAACTCGTAAAAATAATTGCGCGACTAACTTCCAGGCGTTGGCTCCTATTGGCTTGTCTTAATTTCGTTGATTGATTTATTTCAATTATTTATTTATTTGAATATTCTGCTGTTCGATGTTTATTTCTTCCATTTACTCATTTAATACTCATTACAATTTAGTGAATCGCAAACTCGACTGAAATTCCTCTATTTTTTTGAAAATTATTAAGAAACAGTTTGAAGCTAGTTGTAAGCTGACTTAAGTGCACTTCATTCCGTGCTCATTATTATTCTTTAGCACTGTCTTTAGAATAACTTTGAATTGATCCAAATATTAATTTAGTCGATTAGACTTACCACTTCTGCTTGTCAATATGGCAAGTCTTTCAGAACGAGAACGCATTGGCTAGATCAGAGCTGGCCACAATCTGCACATTTCAGGCGAAATTCAGTAGGTGACGCCTACCGTCCCCCTCGCACCGCTCCGCGCTCAGCGGCCGAGGCGACGATCACGGTGCACTCAGGCCCGTCGCAGTATAAGAAATCAGCTGGGGCGTCACATTATCATTAAAATTGTTTCCTCGTTTAATAGTCACTTTAAAATATATATTTTTATGCGTTATATATATATATATATATGCGTTTGTGTGTATGCGTTTATATATATAAAAAAAATATATATATGTATTAAACACGTAAACATATATATTTGTAAGTGATTTGTAAGTGATTATTAAACGAGGAAACAATTTTAATGATAATGTGACGCCGCAGTTGATTTTTTATATAGCGACGGGCCTGAGTGCAGCGCGATCGTCGCCCCGGCCGTTGAGCGCGGAGCGGTGCGAGGGGGACGGTAGGCGTCACCTACTGAATTTCGACCGAAATGTGCAGATCGTGTCCAGCTCTGGGCTAGATCATCCTCCGATCTTGCCTTAGTTGGCCGGATCATCCTCCGATCTTGCCCTAGTTGGCTGGATCATCCTCCGATCTTGCCTTAGTTGGCCGGATCATCCTACGATCTTGCCTTAGTTGGCTGGATCATCCTCCGATCTTGCCTTAGTTGGCTGGATCATCCTTCGATCTTGCCTTAGTTGGCTAGATATCTTACTTTAAAAAACTCGATAACTTCGGAACAGCTTATTCAAATTGGATAAAACCATAATGCTTTGAAAAGGTCTGAAGAAGGGCTATAAGAATATGCAATAAAAAATTGGGGGTTCCATTTAAAAAATCCGAGGTGACTTTGTCCTGATCTTGATGACACCACCCAAGGTCAAATTGTTAAGATCGGTAAATAGATCTTTTTCAACGCTACAACTTTTGTCTGAAACATTTTTTTATAAAGTGTATAGTTTTCGAAATTGTCAGGGGTCCCCGGGTTTTTTCTTCACCCTGTATAAGACAAGCTAACCTGTTGTCGTTGTTTGATAAGATTTACTGCCTCTTTCTGCATAGACACATCGTCAGAACATAATCTTATATAAAGGCTTTCTTCGAAACTAATGTGATCCTGCTCGGCTTCTACAAATTGCCTAAGTATCTGTTATAAAACATTCAGGTAAATAATAATTAATTAACCATAACTACAGAAAAGATGCGACAGACGCGACTCGTTAAATTACCTCTTTGGACGCCAATAAACCGATAAGCTCTTCGTGTTCTTGCAATATTCTCTTCTCGAAATCCGTCTCATTCGCATTCGTGATTAACGGAATTATTGCTTTCATCATTTTTAGAATCGGATGATTATCTAATCTGATATGATCTGGCATGTTGAATTTCGGCCATTCTGTAATGATTTTCTTCAGTTTTCGATATCGTTCTAAGTGATCGATTTGATTGAATAGTCTGTGGAATAATTTAAATCGATCTTCCTCTGTGACACATTGATCAACACCATGAATGGGAGAGAGAAAGGACACAGTTTCTTCACGCATTGTTTCTTCAGAATTAATTTTATGCTCCTTATCACTAGTTGCTTCCATGTTATCATCGGAGAAATCACCCCAATCATCTGTCCATCCTATAGTGTCAATTTCATCTGGAGCAGTGATTTTATTTAAATTCCCATTTTCACTGAAGTTTGCGATCGGGGTGTTATTGACGTCTACGATATCGATTTCATTCGAGACAATAACACCGGTCGATTCTTCATCTTCGTCAGAGTTTGCGATCAGAGTATCATTAATATCGACGTGCTCCACGGATTCTTGTTCCTCAATAATAAACTTCTTCGCAGTTTCCTCATGACGTATACAGGTACTACTTTGTTCTACTTGCAGCATACTCCTGTATCTCTTCTCCATCTCCTCCGTTTTAGCAACCTGCGCGCCACCGAGCAAATAACTCTGCCAATATTGTAGTGCTTCAACGATATCGCATTCTTCGGTCGTTCGTGCCACGACCGTCATCTTCGTTATTAAATTCAACGGACTATATAAATACAGCTTCTCACAATCGGTATACAGTTTTTTATACAACTTCAACAAGTAGTAATAGAGAGCGGTTTGTATATACAATTCGTTTCGTGGTAGATTCGTGAAGATCTTCTGAACATCCATGATGTGATCCTTGTTTAAACTTAATAAATACGACATGCCTAATAGCCAATCATCTTGTATAGTATGCTTCGCACATTCCAAGAGTACTGAAATCAATGAAACAATCCCGCGATTCTTATCACATAAATGTAACTTGTTTGTTTAAATTTAATTTAAACGTAGTTAAATAATCCAAATTAAACTTAATGTAAACAATTATAACATATGTGCGATACATACAATGATCGATGTCGCTTATTTCCAATCCGTAGCAGGAAGATTCGCTTAGCATGGTTATTCTCAAAAGCGCACGGCAACATTTGAGTTTTGTATTTTCTATGTCCGGCATAGAATACTTATTATATCTCGGTTCATTAGCACTTTTCTTACATACTCCATGCAAAGATTCGTAATAACATGGGAAACTCTGGCGGTTGGCGTCTTCGCTGGTCTCATTTTGCTCTTCCGCGTCTTCGTAGTGGTCATCAGTTTCCAAATCGTTCGCAAAATTAAATTTCAGTCTAGACTTCCAAAAGCTAGTGTCGCTAATATTCTTGATTAAATGAAATGTTGATTTCCTCATGATGCTAGCTGAGCTCTTAACAATCTCCGTGGAAGTTTCCAACATTTTCGGTACGAATTCCTTCACTTCTACTTGCGGCTGTAAAGCGCAATATAGTTACTTCATAAGAGAAGATATTGACGTTTTAACATCGCTTTCATTGTGAAATAATTCTTACCGTTGTCATAGCGTCTGTAAAATGATCTTCGCTCTCGTCACTTTCTTCATCTCGGGAGCCTTCCAATTCGACAGAAGGCATCCACAATTCCAAATGTTTATGTAGCATCTGTATCTCTATCAAATACATATGTTCTAAGGCATTACCCAATATATCGCTTGGACCATTGTTTATCGCAAACCACAGACATTTTTGCCTGACTTTTAAATCTTGATAATTATCACAACGCCCCAGATTCAGGCAAATTTCCCAGGCAGGAAGATAATTACTTTGTGTTAATTGAGTACATATTGTAGCACATGTGCTATAATTTTCAGTCTGTACAAAATAAGAAATATAATAATATATTATCAATTCTTGCAGTTGCTTCATAATTTTCAAAACTACATCAAAACGAAATCGTAAACATATGTGTATGTGTGTGCGCGCGCGCGCGTGTGTGTGTGTGTGTGTGTGTGTGCATGTATGGAAAAAAAGCATGTCTAACCTCAACTGCCTTCTTGGCTATTAGTTCTAAAACTTTTCCTTCGCGAAGTTTATTTTTATTGCCTTCGATTCGTAAATAAGCCGCCAACATTAACAATCTCTGCCGACTTTTATAAGCATCCCTCTGATTATTTAAACAACGTTCGATAAGACTTAGTCTATCTACCGTTAATCTAACTTGCAGAGGCAATATATCAACGTTGAATTCGTTCAGAATTTGGAGCGATTTAATGAGGTCGTATTCCTCCTTAATTTTCGCGTTATCGTCTTCCATAAGAAGAAGACAAGCTCTAGAACGATTATTATATGTATATTATATATATTATATGTATATTATTATATGTATATTATGTATAATAAATATATATACATTATCGTGTGAATATTAATATATTAGTGAAATTACTTACTTAGCTAATTCCATGTTTGGATCGTTGAGTGTTTTGGAGCTGTTAAAATATTCTTTCGTAGCTTCTAGTATCAGGTCAATTGCTTTCTCATAGGATACATGCATCGGCGATTTTTCATTCCTCTTGGTCTGTATCAAAGTAGAGCAATTCTGAATGATACTTTTAACTCCTGAGACTAAACGAGCGGAAACGTATATCTCAAAACAGGTAACAACTTCGATACAGGGGAGTATACCGCGTAAAACCAACATATCACTTAACAATTGCTGCCATTTGTTCTCATCTGAAGGTATAAATCTGTAAAAAGAAATATGTTCTTGTACTACATTTTTGCAGAAATGTTTTATAAATGATGATGCATTCTATATACTGATTATTTAAGCTTCTCGCCATTTGAATCAATAGCGATTCAGCAACGACGGGATCACTCTTATGTTTCCGTATAAATTTCAACGTTGTTTTCACATCATATTTGCTTAGGACTTTGGTACAATAGAGTTCATTTCCAAGCTTGAAGAGCTCATCTATGACGTCCTTCACTAAGCTGCCCGTTGCATTTGTTCTATGTCCATCATGATTTGGTAACGAATCTAAGATCTCCCTCGCTTTTTCATACATATTAGGGTCGTCACAAGCGCATATACAATCTAACGCTAGGATAGTAACATCGTCTATCATTTGTATTATCTCCGCTTCCTGCGTCAGTTTTAAATATTTGAAAAATTTCACCGGAAGCATCAAGTCATCTTTGCTCAAACAAATCAGATAATCGCTCAGTAGATGCTTCTCAAGATTTCCGCCCTAAAATTTTAGGCAACGTTAAATTATATGAATCCACATACTCGATTTAACTAAAAAATATCTATATGTACCAAATATTGATGTCTTCGTTTGATAAACGGCAGCAAGAGATTCCTTATGTTCTCAACAAAGTTCGATTCGGTCGACGTGCTCATTAAGAGTTTTATCTTCTTCACGTTACTCAACTTTTCTAGTTCATATAACGATATATTTTCTAAGTAGACCTTATACACGAGATCGTCCAACGTTTCCAAATCCAACAATAAATCCTCCATGCCATTAATTTTATGAGCTTTTGCGATCTTAATTAGTTGCAAAGCATTATCTACCATCGAGCTGTTTTTTTCTATTTCGTAAGCACGCATCTTGTACCACTTCTGTAACAGCTCCGGAGTTAGCTGCGTGTTTCTAGAAGTAAAAAGAAATGAAAATTAGTGAAATTAATATGCTTAATTGACTTTTAGGTTATTCAATCAGTATAGAATAAATATATAAAAATTGCATTAAATCGTTGTAGAGAATGCAGCTAATAATGTAACAATGCTTCTCACTTATATATTGATAACGAAGGATCTAATTCATACAATATTTCAGATCGATCGTCAGCATCCAAGTTTATCACTTCGTTGAACTCAAGTTTTTCCGACCAATCTTTTTGTCGTAATTCACATTGATTCAATAAAAACAATTGACCTTCAGAATCGCATTCTGGTAAAAGCTTCTGGTAATCCGACGGATTTAAAGTTTCCGGGAAAAAACTGATGATTGCTAGCCAATGAGGTATCAGACTTTCTCCATAGTAAGTAAACATAATTTCAACTCCACGGTAATCTCCGTCTTTAGCAAATCTTGAAACAATATTCAGGATAAAACAACAATGTATAACATTTTAGCAATCGCTATTTAAATATATATATATAAACACGTTAATACATAATTGCATTTTCAATAGCCGATAACCTTCGAAACTTCTCATAAAATTCCTTTTCATACTGAAGAGGTGGTTGCAGTATAATCTCATATGTAAGTAATTTATCCAAGTGACTCAAAAGCTTTCTTCGATATTTGATCAAATTTTTCTGAGCCTCTGACAAGTTATTTATGTCTACCTGCTCGAGCATTTCGTTTATTTTCTGCATCTGCATTTTTTATAAATCAGATCGTATTAATTTACATGATGATGATGCTATTACATGTTAATGATGCTATTTATTGCAGATAGTCTTACTCACCTGCCGCAAAGTCGCAGAATCTTCATCCAACGATTGCCAATCGTCCTCTGCATCGGGAATCACAAATTTATCGTTGTCGCAAATATCAATCGCTATTAGAGTTTCCAAATTAGCACCTCGCAGTCCAAAATTCAACAGTTCTCTCGCAGCTTCTATAGTATCGGGAACGCGCATAATACATTCATTCAAGACCCAAGATCTTTTGCTTACTTTACTCAAATGTTCTGCGATAGCATTCAAAGATAACTTTGATTTTCTCCACTGTGTTTGATATACGAGATCCGTATCCAGATTATATGTGTTTGCTAAAGCCAAGGCTTCCTCATATTCCTAAATATATATTAAATTTCTTATCTGATAAGATATATTCTTGTTATATGTATAGCCGAATTTGATGAAGGGATAATTTACCTCAATGTCTATTTTCCTAGAATAAAGTTCTTCTGGTGTCGTACTTTTTAAGCCCAAAATTCTATAAGTACGACGTAATACTTTCAATTTTTTCCTCTTCGGTTGAAACCTCTCGATGTCAGTTATTGAATACAGTGTACTTTGAACTAGATTCGTGGTGTAATTTAATATTGTCATAGGTTCTAATTCATCGTCATCTTTTTCGCTTTCTGAAGATGCTTCTTTCATGCAAAATTAAAATTATTTGAAGCTTAATGTTTTCATTAATATTTCAGGTTTTCAAAAATTATATTATAAATGGGAAAGATTATAACTATTATAATTTTTCCCATTTATGATAATAAGATTATAACTATTATAAGCAAAACAAAAAAGGAATATATGTGTAAGAACAAACCTGGTAAATGACTGTCACTAGATTCCCTGCTTCGTTTCTTACTTGTAATGAAGGTTTCACAATCTAAACATAAGAATCCTTTCTCAGATCCCAGTTCACAAACTTGTGGTTGTCCCATTAAGAATTCTGGACTAATACCCAATAAATTCTTCAAATACCATGCAGAGCAAACTGATGTAGATCCTGAATATCGAGCTATTATGATGGCCTTAAAAAATATATATTTTATAAAAGCAGTCTTATAATAAATATGAAATATTCAAGTTGTTCAATTTATAATACAACATGCATGAATGATGATGAGACTTTACCTGATCAGACCACCAACCAATATCTACTGGATGAAATTCTGTAAAACCTGGTGGAAACTTTTTACATTTTGTAAGACCTAAAGGATTAGGTATATTGTGTTCCGGTTGCTCTGACAATTTCCACTTTCTTTGTAATATCAAATTCGGTAGTCCCCATAATGAAACTGAACCATCTGTATGCAAGCATACCAGACATTCGCCATTAGGTGAGATTTTTATCGTGAATATAACTGACTCTAATTGAAAGCTGAAACTAGGAATTAAATTCCAAATAGAAAACCGTGATTTGCTGCTGACTGAATCTTCAAATGCAAATGATAATTTGCAGTATGGATAGTCATTTAAAGGTCGCCATGAAGTTAACCCAGATTCTGATGCAGTAGACTGAAAAAATTTGAAAATGTGGAATTATATACATTTACATTTACATAAATATTTATAAATCAGAATATTTACAGTCAATTTTTGCGTGATCATGTTTCCAGCAACATAAAACAAATGACGCTTCTCATCATAAACAACAGCATTAATGCCATTCTTGTAAAAATTGCTAAAAGAAAAGTCATAATTTGCACTAAAGCCTGTTGTAGAAATATAATAGGATCTAAGAAGTCCACTGTATGTAATCAAAATAAATTCATAAGTCCATTTTTCATTTTTTGCATTTGTTTTAAGAAATAGCATAGATGCTATTGCATCACCAGCTTCCAAAATGTAAGGATTCTGTGAAATTGTCTTTGGGCTTATATTAAAAATATTATTCCCCAGTATATTATAGAAAGATGTATAACCAGTACTAGATGCTAGCACTAAAATCATTCCATCAGGACTCCATGCAAGTTTACGCCATTGTGGAAAGGCATCTTTAGGGGCTAAGAAAAGAAATATCAAATAATTTTCATCATACATGATGTGCAGTTAACAAAGGTGAATGATATATTCAAAAATAGTCAGTGCATTGATATTGTCACATCTCTCACCTGATGTCTTGCCTATTATGGAAGAATATTCATCTTTGGCTTTTCTTATTTCAATAATATTTTCTTGTAAGATAGCAAGTACACGACCATGATCCCCAACAGCAAATTTCCAGGATAGCGTTAGACTAACTTGATGGGAAATGCTTTCAGGTAAGGAATATCTATTGTTTAAATATCTTAGAGCATTTTTTATTGTGCCAGTAGCTGGGAGAACAACTGTGTCATTTTTACATTTCTAAAACATAAAATATAGTTTAACTTATAATTTTCTAAAAATGTGAGTTTTTGTTAAAAAATATTTTTTTACTTACTATTAATTCTGGCTCTTGCTCTCGTACAAAATATTCCAATAATTCATATAGTATCGGCTCATTTGACGTTTCATTTTGTGTACTCATCTTGTCACTAAAAATATAATCATAAGAAATAAATAAACAATATGTCACTAATGAATCAATACTTGATTCTTGAATTGCTAAAAGAATATCTGTTAGGTGTTCTTAACTTTAAATTAATCTTTATATTGATTTCAGAATTCATTTCAATTTCAGAATCAGATTTTATTACAAAACTTTATGGAACATGTCTTCTGTGTACACACACTTTATTTGAATTTTCTCGGTGTATTTTGCTCAAATTTTCATTTTCCAACAATATAATTCAATGTTAGATCAAAAGAACTCCTATTACATATTAATATATAGAAATAAAATAATTCGACTAGCTATTCAGTCATTCATTCATTCATTCAATATATGGCTCTGAGCAGAGTTATTACACTCCTCCTACGCCAATCATAACGATTTTGAAAATAAAAGAGAAACAGGGACTACGCGTACGCAGTATCCAAGATAAAAAATATGTGTAATTACAGGAACCACATTTAATCGCCACGGAGGCGAACAAAAGACTCAGCCAGGGGCAGGGAGGACAAACTCCCTTCTTAGAAACCGAGCGACGGTAAAGTCACTAGATATATAAAGTACTGCAATCGTCCGCCATGTTTAGCCCAACACGCGGGAATTTGAAGTTAATATTGTGAAAAACAATATAAATGACAAACACGAATACACTTTGTTCATTTGTTGTATTTATTTATAACACTTACTATGAGCTATAGCCATTCTCATCGCGACGCTTCTACTACTATTATTACTACTCGCATCTAACATAGTATTGTCTGTTTTCAGTTCAAAATGAATATGTGTTGTAACGAATAATTTTATTAATTTATATAGTATATTGTGGCATGAATGTATGTTTTCTATAGAATAGGTTTGTAAGCAATTTTGAATAAATTCTGGTACTGGTAATATATTTGATAATAACATCTACTTATTTTTTCTGAATAATATTTCACATTTATATATAACATTAAATATGTCTGCAATTGGAAATAATAAACTATTTTCTTTAAATTGTCTTAATTTCGAAAAATAGTGTAAATTATTATTATCATTATCATCAGTGTTACTAGTTGTTATAAGCGGTGTGAAACATTTCTTACATGTAAAATTTTTTATTTTAAATAATAAGGCACCTGTTAAATGGTATAAAACTGTCTGTACAGTATCGCTGAGATCTGTTTCAGTTCCTACTAATGGGATATAAATTTTTGAATTCAACATGACTTCATTAATATTATCCAGACATTGTACCTCTGCAGTCTTTTTGCATTGAAGTTGTTTTAATGTAGTACAATATTTAATGAGATGTTCAGAATCACTCATCGAGTAATTGCCATGATCAATATTTGCTTGGAACTGGGATAAGGAAATCAATCGTAATGCATGTTTGAAATCACGTGCATTTGGAACAGGTTGTCTCCCTCGGATTAATGAAAATAAATTTTCCAAGGCGTCTTGTGTAAGTCGTCCAAGTAATATATATTTAAACTTATATTTCTTTAAATATTCTACTTGTACATCCAGAGCAGTTTGTGTACACAATAATAAATCACTCTGGAATGGTTGCCATTTACCAGCATCGACTGTTATTGCTCTCACAATATCCATAAACTCTTTTAGAAACGTTATATAATCATTGTACACTGATTCATTAGAATGAGATAATGCAAGTTTTTCATAACGACTTGTCATGAGTTTGAATCACTTGTGTATTATTGTTAAGAACCAAGCAGTAGTCTTTTGTATATCAGCAATGCGGCCGTGATTTATATGATATAATATTGCAGCAGCAACATTATTATTCAATACTGCAACACTTAATGCAGCATTCATTTTTTCAAAATGCGATAGATTTATACAATGTTCTGTGAGACGTGGACACAATTTCAATGTTTCATTTCGGTCTAAATGAAATACTTCACGAATAGGCACAATGGAAATTGCTTTATGTGACAAGTTACATCTTTTCATTATTGTTTCGTCCACATAAAATGTTTTTCCCGATGTTAGTGAGCATGCAACATTCTTATATACGTGAACATTATCTGCCATAACAAACAATCTATCTTGGTCGTTGCATGGATGTTGAATAAAATTATTGATTTTGCTAAATTTGCTAGCCGTAATATTCAATACTTTCCACCAGCTTCTGTTTAGTGCGCCCATGTCGGATATTATTACCTTGATTGTCAGTCCAATATCGTGTGCCTTTTGAATTATTGTTGTGATCTTCTGCACTATTTCATTAGCACAAAATGAATTGGCTGTGAATTCGTAACCAACAGTTTGCTTCCATTTCGTGGAAACACCACATAGCATAAACACGAGGCTATGAGTAGCTTGTTTATTGCTACAATCCAATTCACCTGATAATTTCATTGTTGGTCGTCCAATAACTGAAGCCGTACAACTATCATACTGTAAATCCGGTTTTATAGACATTTCGTCTATTAATAATACTGCGTGTTTTTCTTCTGGTCGAAAAGATTGTATCTATAATTATATATTACTGAGTATTATATTACAAAATCATAAACAAATGTTTATGTTTATGACAGTAATTATTATTCACACTACCTTTATTTTTATAAGGTTCATTATCTCTCCATAAGTACCTGGCTTAAAGGGTAAGCCCTTTAAGCCAGTAAGGATATACGATGCTGTAAAGTGCGGATACTTGGATATGGTAGATTCTGCCTGCGCAATTCTTCATATCCTTTACAACCGCAGGCCACATATAGTCTCAATGCTTTATTTATAGTATTTGCAGACCATATGTGTCCCCTTTGTGTATTATGTGTGAGAAAATCCGTTTGATCTTTGTTAAACAATGTCTGAAAACGTGCATCTCTTTTTTGCAACCGTTTTTTCAACAGACGATTTTTTTGTTGCATCTGTTTTAATGATTGCTTCAATTTTTTAACAGTTGTTTCATCATATATATTACGCTTCACTGCAATGTCTCCAGAATTGGTTGTTTTGGTAGGTTGTACAACTTCTGCTTCAATGAGTGCTCTTGCATCCAGTTCACTGTTCTTATTGTTACACTCGACATCGATATGGAAAGTATTTTTAATTGCATTATGTGTTGTATGTTCATTTGCACTTGTATAAATATGTTTTAATTTAAGTAATGTATATTAAAATAAAGGCCTGAGCACAATAGACAGCATATTAGAAATAGAAATAAATATTAAATATTAGGAAGAAGGCTAAGTTGTATTTGATGCTCGTGATCGTTCAAACTTATTAGATTTTTCAAACCTATTAATATTTAAATATTCAGTGATACAAGCAATATTCAGTGATCCAACAACAAGGATAGAATGATGATGCTAGATTGAAGAAGAACTTAGACTCTTTATTATTAATATTTAATAATTAATTATAACTATTTCAAATGAAGCAGATTTGGATCGTTCTATGAATAATTCTTAAATTCTGTAACCTGTTATTGTAGTTAATGACAGTTTCTGTATTGTTGCGCAACTTTTCCCTACCATAAAAAAGTTGCGCAATAACGAAATTATCGTTAACTGCAATTACGAGATCGATATTTATATAATCGGGTCTTACATATATTTAAGATCGCCTTAAGATTAGTTTTAAAATTCCATTCAACCAATAAAATGACAAGAGAAACATTTTAAGACTGATCTTGAGACGATCTTATTTCAACGCAGCGGATGACGTTTTCCAACAATCCAAAGAGATTAGCTGCACTTACAAATTGAGAGTACGCAATTTTATTCTTCAAAAATTCGTTGAATTCTTCAAATGACTTCTCATCTCGTAATGGAAGAGGAGGACAATTTTCGGGTCTTTCCACAATAGCTTCACCAGGAAATATTTCATTTAAGATGCGACGTTGGTTCATCAGCAATATATTCAGTTTACTTGATATATCTCGAAGCAAATCTCTATCAAGATTAGATACGACCGGTCCTACGGACATATTAATTAATGATTAGAAAGTTAGTATGCGTGAAACATACAAGGATTGTTCAAAAAGTAATGTTCCACATTTTTTTTCTCAGAATGTATTTATTCAAAATGGTTGAAAATATTAATAAATGTTTCTTTCACATACTATTTTTTGACATAGTCTTCATCAAATTGTATAGTCTTACGCCAATGTTACGAAGAAAAACCGGTATCGGAAAGGAATTGAACATTTCTTCAACGCTGGCATAAGGCCATACAAGTTGATGGAGATCATTTCGAAAAATAGTATGTGTAAAAGAAATATTTATTTATATATTTTCATCAAATTTCAATCATTTTGAATAAATATGTTCTGAAAAAAATGTTAGGTATTACTTTTTAAACAACCCTTATATATATTGCAGTTATATAAATTAGAATAAAGGGAATTATTACTATGAAGCTTCTTAAAATGGTTTAATGTTGTTGTCAGTAAATCGCGTTTTGCATTTGATAAACATAATAAACGTATAACATATTAGGAAAAATAATATTTATGAAAACTACTTCTGAAGCGTGAGATTGTTGAGAAAATTAAATTATCTTAGGATAGTGGTGAATTTGGAGATGCTTGATTTTTCTCATTATCTACTGACATTAAAGTCTTTTTTTTTTTTGTAAAACATCATCTTCATTTTCATCTTGTAGAGTTTCGCAGTTCATTGTATTATATAAATTTTTTTATGTTCATTGTTCCTATCATCTGAATTAACATTAGAATTGTTATTTTATTTCCAATATTGATTGCATAAAATATAATAAAAATATGAACATATTCACATTTATATAATCATAATTTTATTTAAAGAGAGGAACTATGCAGCTGAGAAAGAGACAGAGAGAGAGAGAGAGAGAGAGAGAGAGAGAGAGAGAGAGAGAGAGAGAGAGAAAGACAGACAAAGAGAGAGATAGAGAGTGAGTGTCTCTGCCCGCGTACGAGTGTCAAAGAGAGAAACAGCATAACATCTGCCATATATATATTTTTTTTAATGCAAGATAATGTACTGAAGAAAGTATAATAGAAAAAATGTGAAATTATTTACATTCATCAAAGAGAGATGACTTTGCTTTGTTATTTGGGGAAGCATTTAGTTTCCTCCTAAAGAGATTCTACTCCATATGTACAGGCAGTGTGCTCATGGACATTGTAGAACTATTTGATCTTGATGTAGTAGGTTGTTCATCATCATCTGTATTCAATTGAAGAGACAAGTACTTTGGAGAAGCTATAACCGTCCACAAAATAAATTATACAAAAGTTTGCAGGAATAAAATCATCTATAATTAATATAAAAATATCGTTATTACTTGAAAATGACAACTTACTATTAGAAAAATTAAGATAGTTCTCTTTATCTAAATGTTGAGAGATGCTATGCAATTTTCTAAGAGGTTTTGTCTTGTTTGATTGCAGTGGTTCTACGATCACTTTGTCCGATATTTCTGTATTACAATCTGTTACGTCCTGTAGATTTAATTAGTAAAAATTCTTTCCTCTCGCGGATTTATATTCTCCTAATATAACTATAATAGGAATATATACATATATAAATATAAATTAGGAAACAGACCCATCTGGCGAACAGCCGTCGCGCCAAATGAAAGGCGATTCGGGAAAATTCCATAACAGGAAACAGTGCCCTGTTGTAAAAATTTACGTCTTCGTTTAAAGTTTATATCTGGGTAGTGTTCGCCAAGTGTGTCCGTCGTCCTAGCTATAAAAATTTGAAACTCCGCGCTAATAAACCTTCAGTAAAACAAAGCAACTCAGAGCATTCCTGCTCTAAAACTTGAAACTTACATCTTCCCAATCCAAAACCATATGTGTCCTATCAGTTAACCAACAAAGTTTACTTCACTGATAGTCGTAAAATCTGATCGCAGCCTTTGATTTACGGCATTTTGATTTTTCCAGCTGGCCACTTGTATACATTTCTCTATCTCAAGAATCTACCACCTCCACGCTTGTCGCGCCTAATTCATTCAGCCAATCATATCATATCCACCTAAAACTATGAGACACCCACGCTCCACCCTTTAGCCTTTTCATATTCATATTTCCAAAAACTAACTGTCTCTTCCCATGATGTCTTTTAACTTCATCCTTAATTTCTAATGGCTGAGACTTTTTCTCACTAAGACCAATTCACCCCTTCCTCAAAGGCCATCTCTCTACCCACCCTGATAGCTTCTGCCTCCGATTATCAGTATAAAAACCGCGGTAATCCGCTTCCGCGACACCACTACTCTGAGAGACAGAAGAACACGGAAACGAAAAAGCTCAGACTCCCAGATATTCAAAACTCAGATATTCAGAACTCGGATATTCAGATCTTGAGCATTAGGATTCAGATTCAAATCTTCATAATTCCAGTTTATTCAAATATTTAGTATTCAAATATTCAAGCATTCGGATTTTGGAAAAAGTGCGGGCTTCCTCTTTATATAATGCGACGCGATTATCGCTCGCCGTCGGCAAACTGCCGTCGGTCCGCGCGTCTCGGCCAACCTAGCTCTCACAAAATCGGTTGGGCGCCAGGTGCAGCGGGCTGCACCGTTCACCAACGCTACGCGACACCTCACCAAAGGGCCGAGACACGCGAAGTCGACGGGACCGGTAGCCCTTCGATATTTAAGTCGGTGGACGGGAAGGGTTCGTCGGAAGTCGGGAACGACCGGGAAAACACAAAAATAACGAGGCGCGTTTCGACTATCTTTAGCTTTATTATTTCGGGAATCGGAACGGTCCGACCCCCTCGATACGATACACTCCGCTTGGGCTCTCGCGAATTCGAGATTGTTCGCTACGCCGATAACTTTGACGAGACTCTTTTCGCTTACGACACCGAAACAATAATGCAGGTGGAAGGTCTTACACAATCGGGAACCTCCCAGCGACGTGGTCCTCCTCTCTTCTCCCTCTCACGCTCGCTCTGGCACGCGCTGCCACTGACGTCCCCTCCTAGGCGAGCGGTACGTTCGGAGCCCTCCGCTTGCTGACGCCAAAAAACTTCACTAATGCTTTCGCTTTTATTCTCCTTCGCGGTAGTCGATATCTCTCAGCTACTATTCGGAAGCAGGTCGGCGATATTAGAGAGACAATGGGAGTCTCCTCTTTTTATCTCCTTCTCCCCTGACAGACTTTCTTGTCCGTTGGTGTTGTCTCGTGCTACCCGTCTCTCCCCGTTCCTCGGTAAATCTCCCTATACGGGAATCCTTCCGCGGATCTTTGTTTTTCGATCCGCGGGACGGGTGCTCGGTCTCACTCTCTTGCTCACTCTCTCTCTCTCTTGCTCACACTCGCCCGATCTCAGTGTTCAGGCTGGCTTTGTCTAGCCGGCGTTCACGCGCCAAGCACGGGAACGCCGACCGTTCGGCGCGATATCCTTGCAGGCCTGTGGACAACGGAAGCGACAGCGAGAACCTTTCACGACGATACGAAACCGATACTAGTATTATTAAAGGAGTGCATTCACCTGGGGTGGCGGTCTTGCCAAGGGGGTGTCATCCTCTTCCTTCCTCCACCGATTCCTCCGCTCCTGATGGGCGGCGCAGGAGGTCCAGGGGCACAGAGCTCGGGGACGCGGGACCGTTCCACCTGCGCGCTCCGACTACTAACACTAATTATTACGGGGGAGAGCGCAAGGCGACACCCCCTCCCGAGAGTCTCGCCTAAGGGCCGAAAGGTCGGCCTGTGACGGGCGCCTTTCCGGCTGCCACGTCACAATAAGTGAACGACTATTTGGTGCCTCAATCGGAATACGAATATTGGAAACGAGAACACCTACGCAGATCTGCGCCATTCTCACTTCTGCTTGTGTCAACTCATCCTGAATCAGTAGTAAGTTTCATTTTCTTTACTTTATCTTCCTACTTCTATTTTATTTATTCCACCCTTGAACTTCCTATTCATATTCGTTCCCTTTTCCATCCCTTTCTTTTTCCATTTCATACACTCATACACACTCATTCATCTAAGTATAATTGTCATGTTCAAACCATTCAATTACATCATTTTGGGTCGCTATTCATCTTAATAAACCTGTAAAAATTCAATCCGCACCGTTATATCCTATTATTAATAAATTTGTTAATTCAAACCATTACGTTATATAATTTTGTCATCTTTATTTTAATAAATATGTTAATAGTTATTATCACCAATTAATTTCAAAATCACCCCACCTTCGACAGTCAACTCATGGTCCTATCCCCGGTAAAGGGACTCGCGTCCTTGATCGAAAAACGGACCGTTCGTCGTACGTCTGTGTCCGAGTAAAGGGACCCGTCGGGTCCCTAACCCGTTCATTGGTACGCGGTTACGAACGAGGTTCGCCTTACTCGCGAACGGAAAGTTGTGCTCCTCCTCTAGGACGTAACAACAATCTTTAGAACAATAATTTTGTTGTACAGCTAAAATTATAAAAAGACTATAAAACTGTACAATTACTAAAAAGATGAAACAGATTGTTATTAAATTTAATTTTAAAAAGCACATAAATAATTATTTATATAATAATTTATGTGCTTATTTATATAATAATAATATATAATAATAAATATATAATAATAATTTATATAATAATATATAATAATAAATAATTAATTATATAAACATTATTTATGAATATACATGTACATACTCTCATTTAGTAAAGAATGCAGCTTTATCGGATTTTCCTCTAATGTAATGTTATGGTGAGTTAACTTTAAATGGCCTAATGACTTAATACTTGATTCGTTACAAGATAATGATTTTCCTATAGATATGTCTTTTTCTATTAACTGTTTAGTAGATATTTTCACTGATTTATTTTTAATAAGTTTTTTGAATTTATTTGGAAGAAGAGAATTTGGAGCAAGTATTTCACTGCTTGTACCACAAGGGATATGTAATGCAGGATTATCTAATTTTTCATCTTCTAAAGAGGACATATATTTTTTATTCTTTTTTTCTTTCTTGGTTGGTCATAATCTGTTTCCACATCTGACCGAGCAACTTCTCCCTCTAGAACAGTTTTAGCCGCTTTGAGAGCAGCATTGTAAGTATCTACAAGTAAGAAAGTATAAAAATATAACATAGATACACATGATACTGAAACTTATTTGTTAATATAATAAAGTGCAATTATATTTTAGGTATATCGGCATTGAAATAACTCTGTATTTAAAAGTAAAATATATGGTAATATATCTGAAGAAGTTATAAAATTACTATAATAATGATGCAATCGAAGATTATAAATATCCCAATCTTGTCCTGGGTCGATTCTTGACAGAATCAAACGGGTAGTTTTAAGTTTATCTTTTTTAGGTGGATATTTGCACATAGTATTGTTATCAAAGAGCCATTTAGAAGGAATTACTTCTATTAGTGTCTCAGATTCGTCACATGAATCATTAAATTCCACAAGTGCAAACTGAAAAGAAAAATAAAACATTGGCCTACAAGATAATATAATTTGTATAATGAAATAAAAAAAAATATAGAATTTGTTCTTACTAGCATTTTAATGATTATTGCAGTATACAAAAGGAATGCATACAAATGTTTCGTTATTGTCCGGAAAAAGAACGCATTTACAAAAAAAATTTTTAATTTTATAAGCAGTTTTCTCGCTTTCTAGACGAGAAACTTTAACAATTCCAAGTTCTGAAGATGCAATAGGAAAATTATAATAATCTTTTTGTTCTAAACCTATATCCCAGTAGGAAAATATCATTTTGAGGTGTTCGAATGATCATATTCAAGATTAAAATTTTTCCACATTTAGTTTTAAAGCAGTTATTTGTGTTTACATTTCTCTAATATAGAAAATACTATATTTAGTATTGTATTAAATATTGGAGATCAAGTATAACCTAAAATATAACCTAAAAATATGACCAAATATTTTATTAAATAAAATAGATTGTAATGATGAAAAGAGATGTGTCACAAGGAACAAGTACGTAAAGAAAGAGATAATAGTATTAAGTTAAATTTTATTGTGCAACCCAATGATTACCAGAAAAACTAATATAAATGTAAATCGAGATTCACTTACCTCTCTCTTCTTTAACTCTTTCGTCATTTTCATATTTTTTTTATATTATTCTCTTCTCTTATATTTTTCCTAATAGAATCGCATTTTTTTGGCAACACCAGTCATTTTCACATTTTACTGCCTTCAGTGAATGTAAAGCCAACGGCACACGGTGCTTGTTTTCGTGCTAGATTGCTTGCTGGATGAAAATACTGTGTTCTGATTGGTGCATTTCCATCCATCTTCGGAAAAGTACCAATCAGAACGCAGTATTTCCATCCAGCAAGCAATCCAGCACGAAAACAAGCACCGTGTGCCACTGGTTTAAATGTAGTTAGCTTGCGAACAAGGCTCCGAAATTCACTGCCAGTACTGAAAATACAGAGTTTGTGTCATGTATACTATAGAATTTTAGTGCTGGCAGTGAATATCGGAACGCAGCCCAAGTGAAAATAACAGACCATATATACATGTCATATGTATTCGAATACCATTGGACCGTGGCGTACGAACTTAATCAATAAGATGTAAACAATAAGCGAATCAACAAATCATCATCAATTATTCTTATGATCGAAAAATTTGACTCTGATCGACCAATTTTCTTAGTACCCAGCAAGAAATGAATATCGTATCGAAATCCGATTCAACGTTCACTGGAATATTTAGAGCCGATATTCATAGTCTGATGTTATATTTTAGTTTGAATTTCATCTTCCAATTCTGTACGGTTCATTTTATTGATTACACAATAACTGAAGATGAATTTAAGACGATCTTAAATAATATTCAATAAGGAAAATAGTTAAGCCAGCGGCACACGACGCTTATTGTTTTCGTGCTGGATCGCTTGCTGGATGAAAATACTGCGTTCTGATTGGTGCATTTCCATCCATCTTCGAAAATATACCAATCACAACGCAGTATTTTCATTCAGCAAGCAATCCAGCACGAAAACAAGCACCGTGTGCCGTGGCTTAAGAAAAAAGATTCAAAATTTTATATTATTTTAATCAGCAACTCAGAGCAACACTCTTTTGAACACAAATGTTTAAGAATACAATTGTATCTGAATGGTCAAACTTTAACCTTTTTCTGATTATTGTTATATCATACATTTTCATAATAATACGCATATATATATATATAATTAAAAAAATATGCCGCAATATCTGAAACTTAAAAAAACTCAATAAATTGAGAAATCAATATAAAGTCAATTTTAAGTCATATGAGATTGAGATTTTATTCATGACCAAATATTGACGTAAATGTAGTCAAAATGACGTCAAATTGACTTCATTTTGACTTTTCTGTTCTCTTTGGGATATGTCTATTGTGCTCAAGCCCTAACATTTGTGTTTATGTAAAAACACAATTCAGATCATTTACATTCTTATTTCAATGTGTTTTTGTATTCTGTCATACTTACTATATTCTAAATCTTCGACATGACTAAATACTTCATGTTTGGATTTATGTATTGTATTTGTAGCAACTATGCGTTTCAGCAATAGATTCGGTGTAGCAAAAGGACGGAGCAATTTTCTTCCATCTTGTCTATGTTGCTCAAATTGATTTTCATCAAAGTGCACCTGCAAAATACGCACATATATATGATAAATATTACTGTAAAATATACATTACCTTACATGCAATTATACTTCCTTGATTATACCTCACAAACTGCAGCCCATTTCGGTAATGTATTTTTCCCAATCAGTACCACCCATTCGTCTCGCTTTTTCTGTGCTGATGGAATACCGAAAAATCGAAATGAGTTTTCACTACGGTTGTTACAATTATCGATACAACACGCTGGCATTTCATTCGTTGATTATTTACGTTTTACATACGTCTTTTTCCTTTCAGTCGCACACGATAATAGCTGTCACGATACATTACGCGACTTGTACTAAGTGTATATCTATGACATAAAGTGTACACTATATACACTTTTCGACACCATTTTCAGTCCAATCTGCTAAAGCATGAGTTTTATGAATTGCGGTACTTTATATAACTCAGTGTTCTAATAAAGAATGATAAATTTTACTTGTAAAAATTTATGTTATGAACATTTTTTGTAGCTAGGTTTTCTTGAATATTTTGAATAACATTACCTTTAAAAAGATATTTTTTTTTAAATATTGAACACTATTAACAAACGTGTTAAATTTTTATAACACGATATAATTTTTACTTTTAAAAGTTTATGTACATATATATCTTAAAAAAAAAATAATTTGATGTTTTACTTATAAAAATTTATGTTATGTACATAATATTTAAAAAGATATTTTTTTTTAATATTGGACAATATTAACAAACGTGTTAAATTTTTATAACACGATATAATTTTTACTTTTAAAAGTTTATGTCATATATTATAAAAACTTTTGTTATGTACATAATATATATCTTAAAAAAGAAAATAATTTGAATTTGAGATTTCTAAAAATATTAAGTTAAGTATACAATAATTATATATACAGGATTTTTGATAGCTGATCATGCAGACAAAAGTTAGAGATAGATTGGGTGTAGCCGAGAAGAAAAGTCATGTACCATAATGACAAATTGCCAATAGTTATCGAGTTATTAATTAAAACATGTGAGCCAACGAGCGCGTAGAGAGCGGAGGGCGACCGCAATAAGCACGTAGACATTTGACATAGGCGGAGTCAGCGAGTGGCGGTAGGCGAGCATGCGCGGCAAGGGGCAACGTAAATAACAAGAGGCGAACGCGCACGACGAGGAGCGAGCGAGCGCAAGCGATAAGAGGCGAGCGAGCGCGACGAAGAGCGAGCGAGCGCGAACGACGAAAAGTGAGCGAGCTATAAGGAAAAAACTATAAAGAAAAAGCTCGCTCGCTCCTCGTCGCGCGCGATCGCCTCTTGTCGCTTACGTTGCCCCTTGCCACGCGCGCTTGCCTACCGCCGCTCACTGACTTCGCCTGTATCAAATGTCTACGTGCTTACTGCGGCCGCCCTCCGCTCTCTACGCGCTCGTTGGCTCACATGTTTTAATTAATAACTCGATAACTATTGGCAATTTGACATTATGGTACATGACTTTTCTTCTCGGCTACACCCAATCTATCTCCAACTTTCGTCTGCATGATCAGCTATCCAACACCCTGTATATATGTTAGGTTTCTCAGTTGGCGCTACTGTTCTAATATATCATTTCTTTTGTACAGTGGAAAAGTGTTGCAGAGTTTTATTATAATTATAAGTTTTACTTGTAAAAACTTATGTACACATATATACCGTAAAAAAAATAATTTGAGTTTGATACTTCTAAAAATAACACAATACGTGTTGCGCTTGTACTCGGCGCCTTTTTTTACCTTTTTGTTTAAAAAGGTAAGTTTTTATAAGTTTTACTTGTAAAACTTATAAAATCTTATGTATTATCTTTAAGTTTTACTTGTAAAAACTTGTTATGTACATATATATACCTTTAAAAAAAAATTTGAATTTGAAATTTCTTAAAATATTAGGTGCGCAACTAAGTTCCCGCTGTTTTTCAAGAGATGGCTCCAGTAGTAAGTGCTGGTCGATTGTGACATAACCAAAACGTCATGAACCAAGCTTAGACATATGGTAAACAAACCGCTTTGACACATTAGTGATTTTGTTTTTGCGTCATATACTTTTTGTTGTGTGAAAATGTCTGATTTTGTGCCAAATAATCGTCATTTGCGGGAAGTGTTACTTTTCTTCTTTCATTCGAAGAAAAGGCGGCTGAAGCGCATCGAGAACTCCAAAAAGTTTACGGAGGTGCTGCTCTAAGTGAAACAACGTGCCGTGATTGGTTCCGTCGCTTCAAAGACGGTGATTTCGATGTTGACGACCATTCGCGTGAAAGAAGGCCAAAAACCTTCGAAGACGCTGAATTGGAGGCATTGCTCGATGAGGATCCGTGCCAAACGCAAAAGGAGCTTGCTTCAGCATTAGGAGTTACCCGCCAAGCCATTTCCAAGCGATTGCATGCGTTGGGAATGATTAAAAAACAAGGAACTTGGGTTCCTTATGATTTGAAGCCAAGAGACGTTGAGCGTCGTTTTTTCGCTTGTGAACAACTGCTCCAGCGGCAAAAAAGGAAGGGTTTTCTTCATCGCATCGTTACGGGTGATGAAAAATGGATTCATTACAGCAACCCAAAGAGAACAAAATCATGGGGACTGCCCGGTCATGCTTCTACGTCGTCGGCTCGGCCGAATATTCACGCTGCGAAGGTTTTGTTGTGTATTTGGTGGGACCAGGGTGGTGTTATTTATTATGAGCTGTTGAAACCGAACGAAACCATCACTGGGGAACGGTATCGAACTCAATTGATGCGATTGAGCTGAGCACTGCGCAAAAAGCGGCCACAATACGAGCAGAGGCACGAAAAAGTGATTCTACAGCATGACAACGCTCGGCCTCACGTTGCCAAACCCGTTAAAACCTACTTAGAAACGCTCAAATGGGAAGTCCTACCCCACCCGCCATATTCCCCAGATATTGCGCCGTCCGATTATTACTTGTTCCGTTCGATGGCACATGGTCTGGCTAATCAGCAGTTCCGCTCATATGAAGACATCTCAAAATGGCTTGATTCGGAAAATGGATAGCCTCACAAGACGAACACTTCTACCGTGACGGTACTCGAGCTCTGCCAGAAAGATGGGAAAAAGTTGTCGCTAGCGATGGGCAATATTTTGAATGATTCATTTGTAACCATTTTTTCACAATAAAGTTGCATTTTCATAAAAAAAACAGCGAGAACTTAGTTGCGCACCTAATAACACAATACATGTTGCGCTTGTATAAGTTTTACTTGTAATTTTATATATACGTCACGTACATACATCATTAATATATAAGTATTACTAATTTATACTTGTTAATTATCCAGCTAAATCGCGTAACACCACTTATAAATTGTATGAAACGTTCCTTATAATTGAAGGGCGTTCACCCTGGACGATGAGTCAATAAACACCGGTATTGATTTTTCGATGGCATAGCTCATCACATCGTCTGCTCAGCATCAGCTAATCGGCAATCAAATGACGTGCGTCATAACATACCAACGCATACCAACATTCTCACCTTTTTATGCCTCTCTCTTTTACCCCTTTCGCCCGTTCTCTTTCTCGCCTGTTCCCATCCTCTCTCTCTCTCTCTCTCTCTCTCTCTCTCTCTCTCTCGCTCTCGCTCTCGCTCTTGCTCTCTCTTCCGTTTTCTCTCCCGTTCTCTCTCCCGTTCTCTCTCGCGTTCTCTCTCGCGTTCTTTCTCCCGTTCTCTCTCCCCTTCTCTTTCCCGTTCTCTCTCCCGTTCTCTCTCCCGTTCTCTCTCCCGTTCTCTCTCCCGTTCTCTCTCTCTCTCTCTCGCTCTCTCTCTCGCTCTCTCTCTCCCTCTCCCTCTCTCTCCTTCTCCCTCTCCCTCTCTCTCTCCCTCTCCCTCTCCCTCTCCCTCTCCCTCTCCCCTTCTCCCTCTCCCTCTCCCTGTCCCTCTCCCTCTCCCTCTCCCTCTCCCTCCCCCCCCCTCTCTCTCTCTCTCTCTATCTGTCACATATTTTCACCTCCTGTATTCTAGCAATATTCTTCTCTCTCTTACTCTCTATTGCTTGCTCACTCGCACTCGCTGCTCTTTGCTTCTTCAGCGCGCTCGTAACGCCTCTGGTGTCGGAAAAACGAGATGCACAAATCCCCTCTCCACGGCGCTCTAGCGTTTCTTTCTTACTTTCTTACTGAATCGTAATTTTCCGTAATTTGGACTTTGTCTTAAAATATATATACTTGGAGACAACGTACACAAAAAACACTAGGACACTTTTCATCCTATTTTTTAAGGCTGAATCTGGCTGAATCAATTGGGACTAAAAAAACGTCGATCGGTTCCGCCATTGCTGAGATATGAATATCTCACCTCGTTTCAATTCGCAATTTCGCGTATAATAGGCACGGTATGCCTCGCGCTGTTCGGGCGCAACTTCGTTGCACTTCAACTTGGCGCGAGGCACTACCGTGCTTCTTGATATCTAGTGACTTTAGAGCGACGGGTTGTTGGAGCGCCACCTTGATACACCGGAACTGATGGAATTAAAGTGGGTCACGTAATACAGAGTGGGATACGTACTACATTGAAATCTGGTACACATATATATAAATATGAGGCCTGTTCTTTTTTGCTGCACTGATGTAATAAGTTAGAGTGAGACAAATATATATTTGTTTTACTCTAACTTATTGCACCAGTGCAGCGAAAAAGAACAGATCTATATATATATATATATATACAGGGTGTCCCATTTTAAGTATCCATTCCAAATATCTCTATTATTTTTGATTTTAGAGAAAAATAGTTCAGACATGTTTTGTATGGTTTCGAGGGGGCCATAAGATGGTACCATTGATTTGATATTGAAGAGTCATTTGAAAGTCACGTGAAGATTACCTCAATTTTTTTAGACGACATCCCCTATTTTTTATTACATATTCTTGTAGCTGACGAGAACTTCCCAAAATACTATAATCAAATGTTTTTTGGTGAAGTGCTTTTCGAGTTATAAAGCTCCAAATTTATAAAATTTTGATAAAAATACAAAATATTTCGTAAAACATTTACTTTTCAATAGTCTTATCTTACATGATCCAACCAGTCAAGGCAAGATCCGAGCATGATCCAACCAGTCAAGGCAAGATCTGAGCATGATCCAACCAGTCAAGGCAAGATCCGAGCATGATCCAGCCAGTCAAGGCAAGATCCGAGCATGATCCAGCCAGTCAAGACGAGATCCTGTATTGCCTGATAATCAATGAACTGTAACAATTGTGAAGTGCAATTGTCAATTCTTTTAATGAAACAAATATCAAGAGGTTTGTTTCAAATTTCTTACTTGGGCAACTGTCGATATTTTGGTGAAGTCTCAGACAGACGCATATTATTATCCATTGACTTTTTTTGATAAGACAGGAATTTTCGGTTTTTCGGCGGTTTTTTCTTTATAATTATGGCTGCTTATCCACCAAATAAAATTGTGGACATGATTCGCATTTTGGGTGAGGCCAGGAATAATTACTCGGCAGCAGAAAGGCTTTATGCTGAAAGATTTCCAGACAGACGCCATCCTGATAGGAAAGTAATAAAAAGACTCTGCGAAAGAGCTGAACAGGGTTTTCTTAGAAGAAACCAGCCGTTGCTTTGAATCCTCAAATCTCTACGAGACATATTGAGAGGCAATACGGTATATCTAAATCAATAGCCAATCGTGTGCTCAAGCTCAACAAGTTTCACCCATATCACATTCATCTAACTCAGCAATTGGAAGAGAGGGACTACCAACACCGTGTACGTTTTTGTAACTGGGCTCGAGATCAAATTCAACAAAATCCCCGGTTCATTGCTGATACGCTTTTTTCTGATGAAGCCACGTTTTGTAATAGAGGAGGCGTTAATAGATATAACTGCCATTATTATTCAGATGCTAATCCACATTGGCAGAGAAGTCAAGAGTTCCAACGGCAGTAGTCCATTAACGTTTGGGCAGGCATTCTAGGAGATGTTATTGTTGGTCCATATTTTTTTGAAGAAAATCTCAATGCGGCAAACTATCTAAGATTTCTTCAAGATGACCTGCCCAACCTCTTGAGACATGTCGACAATGATTTACTCAGACGAATGTGGTTCCAACAAGATGGAACACCGGCTCATAGATCTCGAGTTGTTACACAATATTTAAACAATAGATTCCCGAATAGGTGGATTGGTATGGGCAGCCGAGTTCAAGAATGGCCTCCAAGATCACTCGACTTGACACCCCTAGATTTTTATTTCTGGGGCTACATTAGAGATATAGTTTATTCGCAAAAGCCTACAACCGTTAAAAATATGAAAAACCGGATCAGACAGGCTTGCAGAAATATTAATGTAGGTGTTCTTGAAAAAGTTAGGGACGACTTTCACCATAGACTAGAGCTATGCATACAAGTAAATAGCCAATATTTTGAACACTTTAAGTAATTGTACACAAAAGAAGATCTTGCCTTGACTGGTTGGATCATGCTCAGATCTTGCCTTGACTGGCTGGATCATGCTCGGATCTTGCCTTGACTGGCTGGAACATGCTCGGATCTTGCCTTGACTGGTTGGATCATGCTCGGATCTTGCCTTAACTGGTTGGATCATGTAAGATAAGACTATCGGAAAGCGAATGTTTTACGAAATATTTTGTATTTTTATCAAAATTTTGTAAATTTGGAGCTTTATAACTCGAAAAGTACTTCATCAAAAAACATTTGATTATAGTGTATTGGAAAGCTCTCGAGATCAGCTACAAGAATATGTAATAAAAAATTGGGGATGCCGTCTAAAAAAAATTGAGGTAACCTTCACGTGACATTCAAATGACTCTTCAAGGTCAAATAAATGGTATCATCTTATGGTCCCCTCGAAACCATATAAAACGTGTCTGAATCATTTTTCTCTAAAATAAAAAATAAGAGAGATATTTGGGGTGGACACTTAAAATGGGACACCCTGCGTATATATATATATACAGGGTGTTTGATAGCTGATCATGCAGACGAAAGTTGGAGATAGATTGGGTGTAGCCGAGAAGAAAAGTCATGTACCATAATGTCAAATTGGCAATAGTTATCGAGTTATTAATTAAAACATGTGAGCCAACGAGCGCGTAGAGAGCGGAGGGAGACCGCAGTAAGCACATAGACATTTGATACAGGCGGAGTCAGCGAGTAACGGTAGGCGAGCGTGCGCGGTGAGAGGCAACGTAAACAACAAGAGGCGAACGCACGCGACGAGGAGCGAGCGAGTGCGAACGACAAGAGGCGAGCGAGCGCGACGAAGAACGAGCGAGCGCGAACGACGAGGAGTGAGCGAGCTATAAGGAAAAAGCTCGCTCGCTCCTCATTGCGCGCGATCGCCTCTTGTCGCTTACGTTGCTCCTCGTCGCGCGCGCTTGTCTACACCGTAACTCGCTGACTCCGCCTGTAACAAATGTCTACGTGCTTACTGCGGCCGCCCTCCGCTCTCTACGCGCTCGTTGGCTCACATGTTTTAATTAATAACTCGATAACTATTGCCAATTTGACATTATGGTACATGACTTTTCTTTTCGGCTACACCCAATCTATCTCCAACTTTCGTCTGCATGATCAGCTATCAAACACCCTGTATATATATATATATATATATATATATATATATATTAAGTGTGTAATGACTCATATAGCACAAATCTTGAAAGGATATTTTTGTGATAAAATTAAACAATACTTGTATGTTATTATAATTTCATGAAGCAATGTATATGAGAGATGATAGATCATATTGTTCAAAAAGCTGTCCAAAAAGTTATTGGAGTTTTTTCAGTGATTTTCAAGACTGTTAATTTTATACTATACAAAGAATTAACTGAATCAATGATATTAATGAACGCAATCACTTTGTGAGGAATCAAATAGTTTTATATATCACATACATTATTTTGTGAAATTATGACATAAACATACAATTATTCCATTGTACCTGAAAAAGAAGAAATTTACTTATTATTCATACTTATTATTCAACTCAATATATATATATATTTGTGGTGTGTGTATGTGTGTGTAATATGGTTCGCAAAGGAGGAGGATCCCTAAGGCCTGTTTTCGGCACCCTTCAAAATTGGACAAAAATGGCTGGAATCACTTCCTTATACCCTTGGAAATAATATTTAGTCAATTCCAGCCTAAACGGAAGTATTTAGAGTGTATACTTCAAGTATACATGGTGCATCAGCGCACCCGAGCATTTCTTTGGAAAACTAAGCGTTTCTGAGAAAAATGTTTCAGATAAAAGTTGTATGGTTTCAAGGGGGATATAAGATGGTGTCACTGGTTTGATCTTGGATAGTCATTTGAAGGTCACGTGAATGTCGATTTCAATATTTTATAATGAACCCCCTATTTTTACATATCATGTAGCTTATCTCGAGAGCTTTCCAAAACACTTATGACTAAGCCATTTTTCATTAAGCACTTTGCGAGTTATGAGGCTTCTTACAGATAGATTTGTAGAAACGTTACTTAAGGAGATCCGAGATTGAAATCATATTATTTATTCTTGTTGATTCTCCACATGTGAATAGTAAAATCGTAAACGTAATCTTCCTTTAAGAAGCCACGTAGAGTGGGGTGTTGGATTTACGTGAGTCCCCTTGCCTGTCACTTTTTATCAATTACACAGGTCTACAAGGTTTTGTTGTTGGGCAGCTGGGGGTCGTTTCCCAAGTAATTTTCTGCGTAGAATCCGAATCCGAGATCAGAATTGGCCCATCACGTCAGGATTTTGAGATATTTGAGGTTATATACTCGAAAAATGGCTTTTTGGGCTACCTATTAATAGGTTTGGGGTCGATCTGAGATCAGATCGTAATCAGCGACCCCAAAAACCCATATATACAGTTTTCAGTCCAGGTTTTCGGGTTTATAGTTCAAAGTTTACAGGTTTAATGTGAATGCTCATGAGGTTGTTGGGCTATAACGGCGCAGGGTTTGGAATTCATCATGTTATCTTAAAATGGCCGTAACTTTGCAAGCAAAAATCATAGATGACCATTCAACATCTCGTTTTGAAGGGAAAGAGTAGTACTAAATGATGCAATTAGAAGAAAAGAGTTAAAAAATTTTGTACGTTCTATACATGACCTCAAATATGGCCCAAAAAGCCATTTTTCGAGTATATAACCTCAAATATCTCAAAATTCTGACGTGATGGGCCAATTCTGATCTCGGATTCGGATTCTACGCAGAAAATTACTTGGGAAACGATCCCCAGCTACCCAACAACAATCATGATCCCATTTTTTGTAGACCTGTGTAATCTATTGTGATTGGTCTATTTTTATTCTTATTGCCTGTTACCTGACATTGTGTAAGGGGCTTCAAGCTTATTACACCTATTGTGTTCCCTCTATTGTGTTTAGTGTTTCTACAGAATGCATATCTTCTCTTAAGCCATTTCATAGTTGGATCTTATATTTAAGACCGTTTTAAGTTTATCTTCAAATGTTTCGTAGTCCAATGAAATGAGCCGTACAGTGTCTGAAGATGAATTTAAGACGGTTTTAAAAATAAGATCCGATTATGAATACCAGCCATAGAAGTACGAAGTGAACATGCAGACCCATATTCAGAATGTATTTACAAAGTTGTTAACACGTTGTTAAGCAATAAGAAGGCTTGTAATATACAGAAGGCCACTTTTTCATTAGTTAACAACACTTTAATAAATTTTTGATTACGTTAAAAAACACAACAGTTAAATAATTCGTCAACATAATTCGGTTTTCAAGCAAATTTAAAAAATGTAGAATTTGATGTTTTTACTAAAATATAGTTATTATAAAGTTGATCTATAATAATAAAACCGCTAAATTCATTTATATTTATTTGTAAATAAAGTTTAAAAACTCATGAAAATTTAAATACATGAAAACTTAATGCTATTGGTCGGTCGATTTGGTGACGTCAAAAGAACACGCGTTTTTAATCTTTAATTGCTATTAAGACTCCTATGGTAATTTTGTATTAAATTATTGAAAAAGAAATGGCAAATAATTTGATGCCCGGTTTTGTGAAAACAGATTCAACAAATCTGCCGAAGGTTGATATGTTTATGGTATGTGAATTTATAAGAATTGTGGTACAAGAAGTAGTGGAGTGGACAAATTGTCTGACCCACGGGGGTACGGGCGCCAGACGGCGGAGGCCGTCCGCCCCTGACAGAATTGGCAGGCAGGAGGGGATGCGGATTGTCCTTTCATCTGGTGCAGATGTTAACGGGCCATGGATGTTTTGGCAAATATCTGCACCAGATAAGAAAGGAGCCCATCACCAGATGCCACTACTGCCCCGTGCTCATGGACACGGCGATCCACACCCTGGCCGCTTGTCCGGCCTGGGAAGGGGAGCGCCGTGTCCTGGCCGGGGCCATGGGGTGGCGTCCATGTG
Source organism: Harpegnathos saltator (assembly GCF_003227715.2). NCBI lineage: Eukaryota > Metazoa > Arthropoda > Insecta > Hymenoptera > Formicidae > Harpegnathos > Harpegnathos saltator. The sequence continues at coordinate 215,273 of NW_020230072.1, read as the reverse complement.
CGAGGAGCGAGGAGGGATGGGAAGCGGCGGCCTCCTTCTGTAGGGGCGTAATGTCCAAGAAGGAGGCCGCCGAGAGGGAGCGCCGGCCACACACAACCCGTCGTCGTCGACGACGACGGAGTGGCCGGCAACCCAGGGGGGACCATTTAGGTAGCGGGTCCGAGGAGACACCGGCTGAGGAGGAGGAAGGAGCCCCGACTAGCGGGTGTCCAAGCCTTCCTCCTCGGCCGCCTCGGGCTCGACTCCTTCGGCAGGGGGGATCCGGCTCTTTTTCCACCTAGGAAGAAGATGGATCCCCCCTGGCCACGGACAGGATAGGTTAGGGGGGAGTGGTGCCCGTTTGGAGCGGGCCCACTCCTTCAAAAACCCCACCTCCCCGAATTTAGGGGAGGGGGGTAAGGGGTGAGGGCGGATGCCTCCTCACCCCATAGGCGACACCAGAAGGCCAACCGGTCGGTCCTAGACCGACCGGGACCGTGCCCTGGATTTCCTTTGCGGAACAGGGCGCGGTAAAGGATGGCAGGGGGCTCGGCAACGAGCCCTGGGGCCGGGGGGCTGGGGAGGGAATACGGGAGTAGTTCCCCTGACTCCCCTCCACTCGGTCCGACAGGTAGGCATCCCGCAGGGGTTTTAGTCAGTAAGAGTCTGACATAACCCCCGACCCCCCCAAAGGGGTCGGGGGTATCCATGATGGATTTCCCCTGCGTCACCGAAAAAGAAAAAAAGAAGTAGTGGAGTACGACATCTGAATTAAATCTGTTTTCCGATGTAATAAGGCATAAAGTAAACTTGTAGGCTAAATTGTTGAATTTCAAACGTCAAATAAATTTAATTATTTCGCTTACGGATTTACTTTACGTCCTATTGTCATATACTTTATGTCCTATATCAGACAACCAACTTATTCCCGATATCTTATAGTCTACTCTACTACTCCTTGCGATCATTGTAGACGACGCTTAAAACGTGGTCTACAATGACAGTAAGCAGTAAGAAGTAAGCGTAAGCGGTAAGAAATAAACCAATCACAGTCGATTATGACAAAAATAATCAATTGTAGTTGGTCCATTTCTTACTGTTCACGCTTACTTCTTACTGCTTATGGCCATTGTAGACCACGCTTAAGACTCACTGTAAAATCAACCTATTGTCTTGCTATATCGATATTCTGATTGGTCAAGAAGGCTTTGTACTTCCATTGAATCAGCAGAGACGTCACGTGATCAGTTTATCATTCTCTCCCTCTAAAGGCCATCACATGTAGAAAAATTTTAACCGTAACTATAAGGTTGTAAGAAAACTGATAAATCACAGTCGATTATTATAATGTCACAAGAGAAAGGATCGACTGTCAGTAACTGTAATTGGTCAGTTTTCTTATAACCTTTACAATTTATAATAATTTACAATTTATAACCTTTACAATTTATAACGGTTACGGTTAAAATTTTTCTACGTGTGATGGACTTAAAGGTCATTCTACAATACGTGTCGTAAGCTGTAAGCCGTAAGAACTGGCCAATTATAGTTGATTATTTTTGTAATAATAAAGAGGAAGGGGTGGGTACATCGGCGGCCTCCATATCGGCGGTTTCTACGTCCTCAATGAACGTATCGATCGCCTCCTTGATGGTTGACGAAGTGGAGGAGATCGAGGTCCCTGATGGTGTAATTTTCACCAAGGCGGAGTGGCACGAGTGGGATGCCCTCAGGAGTACAGTGGAGGAGGATTTGAAAGTAATCTTCCGGGGTGATTTTACTTCTTGGGACGCTGGCTCAATGGACCTGATAGAGAGGAGGGCCCTTGAGTTCTTCAAGAAGAGTAGGGACTACGCCTGGGACGTCGCGAGGTTCGCGAGGTTCTATTATAGGCGGAGTGAGAAGTGGAAGAAGGATTTTAAGGACAACCAAGAGGTGCTTAAGAAGACAAGAGAGTCCCTGGAGCAGAGGTACCAGGCGAGGAAAGATCTGGCGGAGTTTATGGACTCCAAAACCAGGGTATGGCAGAAGAATAAGGAGACGGAAAGGGCTGTGTCCAGTTTGGCGGCTGTTAAGGAGGAGATGAAGTTCCTCCAGGGCCAGCTGGATACATGTCGCAAGGAACTGGAAGAGGCGAGGAAAAGACCTGAGTGGAAATCCATTGGATGACAAGGGAGGCGGCTGAGAGGCGCCTGAGGAAAAACGTAGGCACCCAAAAAGACGAGGAAGGAGGTATAGTATGGTGGGGGGGTCTCAAGGTCTGGGGGATTGACGAGAATAGACGTCTCCACCCAGACGGGGAGGCCTCCGCCCACTGCTCGAGAGGTGATGAGTCCCCATGGGTCTCCTTCTCGGGAAATGGAGTGGGAGACTGTGGAGCACCGAAAGAGGAAAAGGAAGAAAGGAGCTGGAGAGGCTGGGGATAGGCCGGAGGCAGTACAGGCCAGGCGCCCTCAGCCTCAGGTGGTGAAGCGCGGGAGGTTGGAGGGAGGGCAAGTTCTGCCTTCCCCAGGACCACACCCTGCAGTCAAGGAGAGGTTGGTGCAGGTAAGGTCGAGGGAGGAGAGGAGGAGAGGGGTGCAGCCCGCCTCCAGTCTCCCCCCTGTACAGAGTAGGAAATGGCCGCGGCTACCTGACATAGCGGTCACTGTGAGGTTATCGTACCTATGCGGAGGCCCTTAGGAGAGCGGAGGAGATTCCCCTCGGGGATATGGGGATTTCGGGCGTAGACGTGGGGCGTATCGCTGACGGCGCATTATTGAGAGGTGTTGCCGGAGGTAACGATAGGTCACCCGGTACAGAAGGGGGAGGTCCGTCTCGTTGGTTTCTATCAGGCGGCTTCCCCCGACGGGGTTAAGATGGCCCTGGCGCAGTGCGCGGGATGTGCGCCGGGGGCCATTCAACTCGGTCCCCTGCGGTGGGGACCCAGGGGCCGAGGGGCGATTTGGGCCCGTCTCCCGCTGGCGACCGCGGTGGCGGCCACTAGGGGAAGGGCTTTTGCGCTGGGCTGGTCGAGTGGATGCACGATCTCCGTTGGCCGCGGAGGCTTGTGTTACCGATGTGGCCGGGGCGAGCATGCTGCGCGGGAATGCGAGAGTACTCTGTGTTGCGCGGTATGCCGAGATGCCGGAAGGGAAGCCGGCCACCGTATGGCGGGGCCTGCGTGCTGGCTGGCCTCCCAACGGAAGGGGGGCAACGGAAGGCTGGACGCAGTAGGCGTCCTTGCGGCCGTCCCCCCAACGCGGAACCCGTTGGGACAGGCGCTTTGTTGCGCCCGAATAACCGAGGGGGGATAAATTATTATTTAAATACCGTTGGTGAGACGGTGAAGGGGGGGCGCGGCTTTCTGCGCCTCTGGAAATGGGGGGACATCGGGGTCTGGGGGAGGTTGCTTTGGCTCCTCCATGTGCCGCGGAGGTGGTCTTGTGTCTGTCCTTTGATCGGACCTCGGAAATTGTTGACCCGGTAGGGCATGTGGTCCACCGTTGCCAAGCTAGTCGGGATTTCTTGACCAATGGCAGTGGAGTCTCTCCCGTGGCGCGCGGGGGGAGGATTTTCTTCCCCCTGGTGTGTGCCGCCCCTGGGGGGCGGGTTTCTCTCCGCCTGCGGGGTTTGGGGGGACTAGGGGAGGTGGGAACAACCCGGTCGCGGCCGGGCCCGCCTTTCCGCCCACCCCACTCCTGGTCATCCGGAGTGGGGCGAGGGAGGAGGGTTGGAGACCCTCCCCTACCTCGCCGGCCAAGTAGTTCTTGGTCGGTAGCGGGGCAGTAGCGCTTCGCTGCACCGCGCATCGCATTAAGGCGGTGTAACCTATGCCGAAACGGTGGTCAAGAAAACCCGTCCTATGGTGGAGGTTTCTTCCCCGGACGGGTAGTACTTCCTCTTTCGGATCAGGTGTGAAGGACAAGGTGACTGGGCCTGCACGGGAACGGCAATTGAGCGCATGCTTTTGCCTTTAGAGGTATAGACTGCTCTCCCTTCCTCCCCCAGTCACCCCCTTTCATGAAAGCCTGCGACGCGCGGTGCCTGTAGTGTTGCTTGGATATTCTGAACCATGGGGCTGTACAGGTTGACAGGGAATGGGGAATCATTTCGCCGGCCTGTGCAATATGCCCTCGCAGGTGGTCTCCCCCTGGGGTTTTAGTGGGTGTGAGTCCCACATAACCCCGCCCCCCCAGGGGTCGGGGTTCCCATAAGGGGTTTCCCCAGGGTGATAAAAAAAAGTGGTTCCTGGTATAATAATTGCTGCTCTACCTGTTGCTGCGGTAGTGGTTGCTGAAGTGGAAGTGGCTGTTGAATACTGTGTTGCTGAGGATATGGTAGATGTTGTTGGGGTTGCTGTATTTCAAGCAGCGACTGATCCCTTCTTGTATATCTGTATTTTGCCTCGGTGGGTCTACTTCGTCTGCGTTCAAGAGAATTTTGATACCTTACCTTCGCATTGACGCCCCGAGAGCCTTGCATATCATAGCACCGATCCGCGAGGTAAGCAGGAAGCGCATTCACATACTTCTCCACTTGTGTTATCGAGTATTTTGAGTGCATCTTTTTTTTTGGTTACGCAGGGGAAATCCATCATGGATAGCCCCGGCCCCTTGGGGGGGGCCGGGGGTTATGTCAGCCTCTTACTGACTAAAACCCCTGCGGGATGCCTACCTGTCGGACCGAGCAGGGGAGAGTCAGGGGAACTATTCCTATATTCCCTCCCCAACCCCCCTGGCCCCAGGGCTCGATTGTCGAGCCCCCTGCCATCATTTACCGCGCCTTGTCCCACAAAGGGAATAGGACGCGGTCCCGGTCGGTCTGGGACCGACCGGTTGGCCTTCTGGTGTCGCCTATGAGGTGAGGGGGCATCCGCCCTCACCCCTTACCCCCCTCTCCTAGTCGAGGAGGTGGGGTTTTTTGGGGGAGTGGGCCGTCCCCAAACGGGCACCACTCCCCCCTAACCTAACCTTTCCGTGGCAGGGGGATCCATCTTCCACCACTATGTGGAGAAAGAGCCGGATCCCCCCCGCCGAAGGAGTCGGGCCCGGGGCGGCCGAGGAGGAGGGTTCGAATCCCCGCTAGTCGTTCCCTCCTCCTCCTCGGCCGGTGTCCCCCAGGACCCGCTGTCTATGTCCCCCCTGGGTCGCCGGCCACCCCGTCGTCGCCGACGACGGGTTTGGTGTGGCCGGCGCTCCCTCTCGGCGGCCTCCTTTTTGGACGTTACGTCCTTGCAGAAGGAGGCCGTCGTTTCCCATCCCTCCTCGCTCCCACACATGGCCGCGACCATGCGCGGGAGCGAGATCGCTCCGTCGCGCCACCCCAATGCCCCGGCCAGGACACGGCGCTCCCCCTCCCAGGCCGTACAATCGGCCAGGGTATGGAGCGCCGTGTCCATCAGCACAGGGCAGTGGTGGCATCTGGTGGTGGGCTTCTTTCCTATACGGTGCAGATACTTGCCAAAACACCCATGGCCAGTGAGTATCTGCACCAGGTGGAAGGACAATCCGCATCCTCTCCTGCCTGCAAACTCCGGCAGGCGGACGGCCTCCGCTGTTTCGGGCCCGTACCCCGTGGGTCGGACAATTTGTCCGCCCACATTGTGTGGGTACGGGCCACAGCTTGAGACCTCAAGGCCCGCACGTCCCCGGCTCTTAGGCCCCCCCCCCTCGTGGAGCTCCTTGATCCTCCAATAGAGGATTCTGCGTTCCTCTGCAATGAGCTCCACGGGAGGGAAGCCAACCAGGGTGGTCGCCGCCATATACGAGACCGTGCTGTACGATCTCGTCATCTTGACCATCATTGGCCTCAACGCCTGCCTCAGCCTCCTTTGGCCCTCTCGGCAGGCGTTGAGCTGGGGCGCCGATATTGGCGCCCCGTTTAATGCGATCGACAGTACGGCCATTGTATATAGACGGCAAGCCCTCCATCCTGGGCCCCCAAGGTTGTGCTGCAGGCTGGCTACCGCCACTGCCGCATTGCGCACCCTGGGGGCCATTTTGAGTGCATCTGCCCATTCTTATTTCGAATCTTTTGTTTTAGCAACCAATCACGGTGTAGGGCTGTATAAAAAGAGAATCTAAGCTTACAGTATAATCTAAAATTATTACCGGATAAAAAAATATCCATGTGATATTGTTACACTTACAAGTAATACTAGAGAAGTGCTATACGGCGATTTTCCTGAAACTTGGCATACAAGTAGTACATGGAAAACTATTGGACATGTATATTGTTATATCGGCCCGAAAACCGTTTGAAGGGTAGAAATCACCCTTATCGATTTTGGAAGTAAGTTCGACTATTTTACGAATTATTTTTATGATTGTTGCGAAATACGATTGTTGATGCATCTAAAAATCCCTTCTTTGCGCTACCCAAGATGAACGACGTGGATGTGATAAGGTTTTCATCCCATTAGGGTGCTTTTTGAACGTGAGTCCTTTTGCCTCATAAGGTGCTTGCGTATCGTACAAGCGACCCAGGTTCGAATCCTACCCTACGGAAAGTTTTTTATTTGTTTTTAAATTTAAATGCGAGCGTTAAAAAATTTACAATTTGTGTAAAGGAAAAAATTTTAATTTGTATGGAGGTTGCGTTAAAAATAACTGTATATAGACGAAAAGAAATCAATTTAAAAAAATTAATTATAATAATTAAATAATAGAATTTAATTTTTAACTGAAAAAAAAGGGAATAATTTTTCACCACCTCCACATTGGTTATTCCTGGGCTCGACAAAGAGTGAAAAAATTTTTATCCTGCATTCTTGGTTTGTTAAAAATCAAGTCGGTCATATTGTATCTGCCATGGAGAATTATCAAAAACTGACTTCGGAATCCATTCCAAAAACCTCTAGATACCAAGTTTCATGAAAATTCAACAATTGTTTAGAAATTCATCTGCCATACTGGATCCGTCATTTTGAATTTTTGAAAACGGTCTTTAGATTTATTCAGGGTCCCCGAAAATCCCTAGATACCAATTGTCATAAAAATTAAACCATTTTGAAAAAATGCGACCGCCATATTGGATCCGCCATTTTGAATTCTTAAAATCGGACTTCAGATTTGTTATCAGCGACCCCAAAAACCTTTAATTACCTGATTTTGCAACAATTGTAAAAATAATTCGTCGAATAGTCGAACTTACCTCCAAAATCGATAAGGGTGATTTCTACCCTTCGGCTTTCGGGCCGATATAACAATATACATGTCCAATAGTTTTCCATGTACTACTTGTATGCCAAGTTTCAGAAAAATCGCTGTATGGCACTTCTTTAGTGTTACTTGTTAGCTACCATGAGAAAGTTTGAAAGAAACCTCTCGTTCTCAGTATATTTTTTGTTGATTCGCACTCTCATAAGGTGCGCTTTTTCACCGAAAACTCCTTTGAGTAGAGCATATGCCCAGTCAGCGTGGCTGTCTTCCACATTTACTAATGCGTTATACGCAGTTTGGAGCAGAAAACTCCATCTCCAAGAGGTACTTAGTAGGGAAAAATATATAAGTCTAATCTAAGAGAAATTTAGTAGGTAAAAAGAAAATAAAAAATAGTCGCAGACAAACTCGTTTAAACTCACTCATTCCGGAATGGCATCCAACTCACCTTCTCCTCTGTGTCTGACAAAACCCCACTAGTGGAGGTGGCTGAACTTATACAAGATAGCGATGACCTCATTTCTATAGCATCAATAGATAACGTAAATAAATAATAGTCGTACCCATTTCTTTATTTCACGAGAATATATTTTTCATAATAACTTCATGTGCAAAGTCACACATGAGACAACATTGAACTGGTTTTAATGTAGAAAATAGCTTTAAAGCCTTAATTCTTTACAAACACATAAAGATATGTGAGACAATACTCAAACATTAATCAAGAAACCCTTAGAGTAATATATAGTGTGCTGTATATTAAATGTATATTAAAATAAAATAAAATAAAAACATGCCACTTTACATTCAGTACACAAGAAAACCATAAGATTGCAAACTATATCTTAAGAACACTATCTTGTTAGCTCAAAGTGGAGGCCTTCAAATAAAGTTGGCGAGAAAACATAAGCGAAGCTTAAGGCAAGATACCACCTTTGCACTTTAAAAAAATTGAAAATTTTTGTTGTTCTTAAAGTACTCTTTCAAGTGTATAGAATCGAAATTCATTCATGAAAAAGGAGGCTGAAACCTTTTCTTATGTAAAAACCGGTTTGGAGCAGAGCGCTCTCGGCGCGTTTCTCGGGCTGCCGAGCGCGCACACACTGCCTGTCTCATATACAATTTACCGACCACACGGCCCTTTTAATTCCAAATAGTGAAATAGTGATAGTAGTAGATGTCGCTAGTTAGGATTTTCACTATAATATAATATAGATACTTCTATATTTTATATAGTTCATAACGAATTGGTCGTGTAAACATCATTCACGTGTTGCTTGGTTGTGTAACGTCTTTCACGTGTTTCTTTCGAATGTTTATGCATTGTTCATCATGGGGAAGACAAAAGTAGAGGAGAGAAAAGGGACAAAAGTAGAAAATAGGCATGCCTCGAAACCGAGAAACAGCAAAAAGAAGCCGCAGAATCGATACATGTTAGAAGGAGAAAGTGAGAATGTCAGTACATCGGCAAAGAAACTGAAACAGAGTGAAGATGAATATCATATCAATGTGGAGGCAACTATTGGTTATCGTTTCATCGATTTTGTGACTGTTTTTGCAGCAATTTCTGAATTTCTAGTGTGCAAAGTGTGTAAATCTCCCGTAAAGTTTCAAGAAGCAAGTATTCGAGGACTAGGTTTCAAAATTGCAATTCTTTGTGAATAATGCTCACCGAAATATATAAAGTCGTGTCCCGTCATAAATAATCATGTATATGATATAAATCGTCGTATAGTTTTTGTTATGCGATTGCTCAGTGTTGGTGTAAATGGAATTAAAAAATTCTGTTCATTCGTGTCTACCACATCCAGTATTCCAGTCATTTTATGACAAAATCGTTTCGACTATTTCTATGGCTACCGCAGCCGTACGAGAGAAATCAATGAAGAACGCAGCTGCTAAAGAGAAAAAATTGTCAGTACAGAAAGGACTTACAGAAGGGATAATAGTTTCAAGCGACGGTACGTGGAAGAAGAGGGGATTCTCGTCTTTATTAGGCGTTACGTTATTGACAGGATGGTGCACCGGGAAAGTTATTGATGTTAATGTAAAGTCGAAAATATGTAATCAATGCAATTACTGGAAAGGAAAAGAAGGAACGGCAGAATACGAAGAATGGGCTGCGACACACGAAGATAGCTGTCAAAAAAATCACGAGGGATCGGATGGAAAAATAGAGGTTGACGCAATTATTGAAATATTTCAACGATCAGACGAACTTGTGACGGTCGGGCCGCTCCCGCCATTTCCAGCGCTGACGGAGAACCAGCAGCCGCCGTAAGCAGATTCTCCAGCCGAGGGCGCTGTTTTGAATTCAGTGTGTTGTGCGACCGCGTGCCAATTTCGCACGTTTGAGTCGTGACTTCTGTGCGGGTATAGTAGCTTCTTTTGAGTGCGACATTTCTTACGAGTCCCGTAGTGATCTCGTTGCCTTTCGGGTGCAGTTTCGTGTTCGTATGTGCGTTTCCGCGCGTGCACCTCTGTGTGCGTTTCCGCGTGTGCACCGCTCTGCGTGCGGTTCCGCGTGTGCACCCCTCTGCGTGCGTGTCCGCGTGTGCACTTCTGCGTGCGTTTCCGCGTGTGCACCGCTTTGCGTGCGTTTCCACGTGTGCACCCCTGCGTGCGTTCCTGTGCGTTCATCTCGTTGCGTGCGTTTCCGCGCGTGCACCCCTCCGGGCCCATTGCCCGTTCGAGGGTTCCGCCGGTTGAGCCGATCACGCGCGCGCCGCGTTCCGGGCCGTCGAGGCCACGCGCGCCGTCGCGTGATCACGATTCATCGTTGTTTTGACGGGCGTCAGGTCCCGCGCTGTGCACGTGCTCGTCTCTCGTGCGTGCACCTAGCATGTGCTCAGGTGACCTTTTGGTCCGTGCGGTGTAACCGAGAAGCGCGTGGCGCCGGCGTGAAAGTTGTGTTCTCCGCCGCGGACGGAATCTCGTTAGTGCGTTTTGCGTCTCGCGCGCCTCTTGCTTTGGTCAGCCCGGTCGCGCCGTGCGCAACCGGCGGTTAGTGTAGATAGTAAGCCGTTAGTAGTGTAAGAGCGTGCGTTCCCCCTTGCGAGGGGATTTCAATAAAGACGGTGTTGCGAACCCCCATTGCGCAATTATTGTTTTTCGCGCGGGAGTGAAGGACCCTCACGATCCACTCCTGAACACGCACCAGGGACGCGAGTGTCGCGTCCCTTTGACGCTACGTGGGCGGTCGCCTATGCCCCCAGGGCGGTCGTCCGTGCATAAGACAGGTGACCCCCACAAACTCCATAGTTTGAAATATAGTCACTACATAGGGGATGGAGACAGTAAAACATATAAAGGTATTTTCGACTCGAAACCACATGAAAATTTGGACGTTAAGAAAAAAGAATGTATCGACCACGTTTAAAAAAGGATGGGAACGGGACTTCGGAATTTAAAAAAAAATGTACGAGGTATTGGAGGCAGAGGCAAGCTAACTGAAAAATTAATTGACGATTTATCACTATATTTTGGTCTAGCAATACGCAGGAATCATGATTCAATTGTAAACATGAAGAAAGAAATATGGGCCATGCTTTATCATAAGATTTCTACGGACGACAACTCGCAGCACGATAGATGTCCAGATGGCGAAAATTCCTGGTGCTCATGAAAACAGGCTAAAGCTCGCAACGAACTCAACAATTATCAACACAAACCAGCAATGAAAGATGAAGTTTTCAATGCTGTTAAACCCATTTATGAAGAATTGAGCCGCGATGAACTATTATCTCGGTGCTTGGGTGGGTTTACGCAGAACAGCAACGAGTGCTTCAATTCTGTTCTGTGGGCTCTCGCTCCTAAATCTATATCCAGTGGCAAAACAATCGTTGACATTGTTGCTGATATTGCAGTATGTAATTTTAACGATGGGTTACACAGCATTATGGACATTATACAAACTTTGAATCTGCCTTTAGGTCAAAGTTGCTATACTTTTTGTGTACAAGCCGATAATTATCGCATTCAGAGAGCGGAAGATTCGATGACTGAAGCTGTTCGAGAGGCTAGAAGAAGTGGTATTTCTCCTCGCAAGCTTACCAATGAAGAGGATATAGATGCTGAAGGAGTATTGTATGGCGCAGGCATTGCAGATTGACGGTTAGTTGAAAATATTTACTAGTTATATCTACTAGTTATATAAAACTTTAAACGTGTTTTTCTCGAAACGATGTTTTTCAAATCGACCTGTTAGATTACTCTTACAATTTTCAGTAGATTGACTTGAAACTTTGCACAATTCTTCCCCGTAGTATAATCTAATGATGTACGTAGGACTTTTGCTGTAACGTTGTTATTTTTTTTGGTGCACAATTTTATAAACTTTTTTACCCTAAAAAATTGACCTTTTTGTTAAAATGACCGCCATTTTCTTAAAAATCGAAATTTCGTAAAATCCCTACGTACAGCATTAAAAAATATTGTTGTTAATAGGAACATTCTTTGGTTTTTTTTCTAGGAGCCACGTACAGAGCGGAATTTGACACGCCGTCTAACGGTGTTCCTCCAAAGGAATGTATTTTGGCGCCACCTACAAGAGATTATTTTTGACTTTTTCAGTTTCAAAAAATGTGTAATTACAGATTAAAGTTACATTAATGAATGGCTAAAACCGATTTTGTTTCTGCGCACTCTTTGTATGCAAAAAGATTCATGAAAAACGCCTCCAAAATCGCAGTCAAAGGTGGTATCCTGCCTTAATTTAATCAAACAATTTATTAAGACCGTTAGACGAAACCCATTGCAATTGAAAGTTACATAGACAACAACGAACCAAATCTCTGATCAAATGCCATGATAACATGCGGTGCATTACATTGCACAAAGACTCTCACCTCTGCATATTGAAATGAATCGTGTAAGTGGCCCATATTCAAGGTTGTCACATATTTCATATTTTTAAATTCCCTGATTTTTTCAGGTCGGTGACAATTATGTATTTCTTCCATAATATTTGTTTCATTTTACAATAGTACTTATACAGGAGTAGTCTTGAAATTATGCTTTCAACAGTTGTGACGCTTTGCCATGACAATGTCACAATCAGCAATGAAATAAATTTTAGAATTATAGTCGTATTGGATATTATACTAATTAATAAAAAATTACAAGAGCAATCATTCTCTATGACTACATGAAATTTCATAAAATACAGAAATATACATGATTAGTTACTGTATAGAAAATATAAATTAAAAATTAATCTTCTATTAGTCATTACATTAATCAAAAGTGCTTCAATGTTATAAATAAATTATTATAAATTATGCTGTAATTGTAAGCTCCATTATTTTGCAACATGTCCATTTTCGGGCAAATAGTTCAACCAATGTACGTACTGGGATAAGGCTGTGAGAACATACTTATCGAGTCCTCTACATTTGCCATTTTCCTCTGCAATTCCACTAATTTCTTCAAGTTCACCTTTTCTGTACTGTCTAATTTCTTCTGAAAATGATCATGCATTTTTTCAACTTTCTCCTCAATTCTTTGCAAACATTCTTGAAGAGTATTAATATAATCTTTCACTTCTCCAGGTGGATTATTCTGTTCTCTTTCTGTTTTCAATGCAGATTTTAACTCTTCATTCTCTCACAGCAAACATGTAACTGTCTTCATCATCTGTGACGCTCACTAATGCATTACATATATTACTTGGATTCAGACTTCTAGATGCTAGTAATTTTGCATGGATTGCATCAGAAGCATCTTTCTTGGTTTTTTTATTTCTCTGAAAAAAAATTTATCAACACAATTGCCATATGTCAAACATTTGCAAAAATTACACTTACATTCAAATCACGATTATTAGTGATAGTCATATTAAATGAATCTACTTGCTCCAACACAGCATTATTATCAGTTGAGTTTGGTTCCGATTCATCATGTAACATGATAGGCCAACTGACTCTCTTCCACCATCTTCTTCAACCATGGTATACTCCAACGCCTCTCGAGATTTTGTAAAACAAAAAAACTAAATTAAATTGGTCTTGTAAATCGGAAACAAATGACTCCAAGGACTACTTTAGAACAATTTCAGGGATAAAAAATAATACCAGAATGGCCTCAATTATTTCTGCACAATTCATCATCATTTTGAGGTTATAGTTTCAGGTTAGGTTTAAAGAAAATATTATCTACCAGTAAGCAAGCCGATTATAGCATACCATTTGTGCTCTTTTCCGTCTTCGCTGCCATGCATAGTGTTAACGATGTAGAATTTTGCCTCATCAAAATCCGTTAAAGACTTCGGATTGAATGCTACTCGTTGACCTTTTCCAACTTTCACTCTAATTTTATGCACTGGCAATACTTCTGTTATATTGCCACTCTTATATTTCACCAGCGCATACCACTTGGAATTATCCACTTTACTCATAGCGAAAATTAAAATAAAAGAAAACAGATATTTTTTTAGTATAAACCTAACTTATCAAATACCGGCAAAAGCTTGGAATACAAACGAAACGTAATGGTGGGCGATATGGCTCCCACACACAGGACGCGGCGACGCGACACGCGTCAACGCGGCAACGCGTTGACCAACCAATATGCTGCTTTTCCGTAAGAACTAGAAGGTTATTACGGAAAGCAGCATATTGATTGGTCAACGTTGCCGCGTTGACGTGTTGCCGCGCTGCCGCGTCCTGTGTGTGGGAGCCAATACACAAATAAAGCGGAAAGCACATACTTTTACATTAGGGCATAATTATGCCTTTATACAAAAGTGTGTGCTTCCTATTTAAACGAATACAGCGATGGTAAAGGCAATTAGTCTGTTCTTTTTAGCTGCACCGCTGAACTGGTGCAATAAGCTAGAGTGAGAAAAATATATTTGTCTCATTCCAACTTATTGCACTAGTTCAGCAGTACAGCTAAAAAGATAGTGTCGACCAGTGATGTAGGAGCGCTTTGTTTGATAATCCAGGTCTTCGCTTTTTTTGATTCAACAAACGTTTCGAGACGAAAATATCGTAAGGCGAAAAACACTTGGTAATAGATTAGAAACCGTGGTTTTCCATAGGAAATTTCTTCGCTAATTTAATTTGAAAACCATAATCTGAGATAGGACGTTACAAACGTTTTTTATATACTGCAGAAAATATTCCTCGCTCCACAGCTTACCGTAGGCAACAACGAGCTGCTTGCCAAATAGTATCGTTGAAAGATCGAAATCCTCACAATTCTAACCAGGTATTATTATTTAATCCTATCGCTTGCTCGAAGTTTTCCTGTTGAAGCAATACTAGGATCATTCTATATCAGGTATATAAAAAAGTCGACCTCTTCCATTTTGTTCCTATTTAATACACACAATATATGTATAACACCTTCATATAATTAGTTCTTACAAACTCAAAAGTGGTGGTTTCGTAATGTTTCTGGTATACACTTGATATCAAATGACCTAAGTAAAATTATTTGAATCGGTATTTCTTCTGCGTGGAAATTCCATTGTATAGCATCTTTTTCCTTCTTTTGGAAATGTTATTTTATTTCAGAATACAATATCATTTGCAACAACGTCCACATCACAGAATAATGTTGAGAGGACAGATATAGTATCAAGACAATTTTATGTCTGTCAATAGAATTCCTGATGATTCATGTGCATCATATTCTTCGCAGGTATGCAATTAAAAATTTTGGAATTATTCTATTGGGTATGGGAATAAGTTTTAATCGTTTTCCCATAGATGGCATTAATAGTATCGCTTGCATCTTTTCTAACCTTTCGATACATAGATTTAAAAGGTGTATATGTAAGCTGTTCAATGCAGTATAAGACTTTTGTTTGGAGTGCGAACAGCAAGTATTCACATCGCATCGAAAATGTCGGAATTTGTTCCAAAAAAGCAGCATTTGCGGGAAGTTCTTCTCCACTACTATCTTTTGAAGAAAAGTGCTGCGGAAACGTGCCGTTTGCTTGTGGATGTTTACGGTGACCATGCTCCATCGGAGCCAACTTGCAGATATTGGTTCCAACGTGGTTCAAAAGTGGTGATTTCGATGTCAACGACAAAGAACGTGATGGTGCCCCAAAAAGTTCTAAAATGAAGAACTTGAGAAATTGCTTGATATTGATCCATGTCAGACACTTGAAGAATTGTCTGCAGCATTGGATGTTGATCGATCCACCGTTGGAAAACGCCTACATGCGCTGGGAATAGTTGAGATGGTAAGAAATTGGGTACCACACGAGTTGAAGGAAAGGGACATTGAAAGCGCTTGGTCACGTTGCTTTAACAACAAGAAAGAAAAAGCTTTTTGCATCGGATCATCACTGGCGATGAAAAATGGATTCACTACGACAATCCTAAACGCAAACTGGCATGAGTGAAGCCAGATGAACCAGGTCCATCAACGCCAAAGCGCAATATTCACGGGTCAAAGGTCATGCTCTGTATCTGGTGGGATATGCGGAGTGTAGTCTACTACGAGCTGCTGAAACCGTCCGAAACTATCAATTCCCAACGTTTACCGACTTCAACTAATGCGTTTGAAACAAGCTATTCAAGAAAAACGGCCGAAATGGCGCGATAGACACGAGAAGCTGATTTTGCAGCACGACAACGCTAGGCCACATGTTAGTCAAGCCGTCCGGACATACCTAGAAGGGGTGAAATGGAAGGTCCTACCCCACCCGCCGTATTCACCAGACATTGCCCCTTCAGACTATCATTTGTTCCGGTCGATGCAGTCGGCATTTAATGGAGAGCGCTTCACCTCATATGACAGCATACAAAAATGAGTCGATGACTGGATCGCCTCGAAAGAAATAGAATTCTTCACTCGAGGAATCCGTTTATTGCCCGAAAGATGGGCGAAGGTTGTCGCTTCAGATGGAAAATATTTTGAATAAAATCATTTAATATTTTTATATTTAAACTATGTTTTTGTCTACGTAAAAAACGGTTAAAACTTATTCCCATACCCAATAAATATTATATTTTAGTACAATAAGAATGCCTATTTTCTCAATGAATGCTTCGTTTTCATCTTGCATTTCATTTTTTTTCAGAATAACTCTATTAGAATACATGAAGACATCACTAATATAACAGACTCAACTGAATCTGATATTCCATCTAACAGTAATAAGAGACTTACAGAGATTGCCTCGGACTCATCATCAGAGGATTCAGATTCTGTCTCATCATCAGAAAGAGACTTAAGGTCTACGTCATCTTCAGAAGAAGATTTCTTGGCCAATGATCCCTGGTAGCAGACTGACGTCAAATGACGTACTATTGACGTCTTAATGACGTTAGCTAACGTCATTAAGACGTCATTAGTAGTCATTTGACGTCAGTCTGCTACCTGGGATGCCTCATCAAATCCTATTGATCACAGTAGTGTAGGGGCCAAAGAATAAGATATTGTCTGAGAGATTATGTGATTGTACAAATACTGTACTTGGTGATGTTGTTTTCATGCCTTATATTAAGGGTGAGGCATAATATAACATGGGAGGCACAGCTTGACATACTGCGAATGATCAAATCAATTTACAATAAGAAAGATATTTCAGAAACAAAATATGTACTTAAAATACATAGAAAAGGAAAAGGAGAACATATCTTATCACATTTATTGTCCAACATGTAAAGTGTATTTAGGGAAAAAGAATTGTTTGTTAGAATATGTGTATTGTTCTTATTATATTAGCGATGTTGATGTGTCCAAGCCGTCAAACTTTTTTCCTGTCCATATCACTAGAGTCGCAATTGCAAAAATTTGTGAATAATTCACGTGTAGCATCCTCATTGTTAACCCACAGATTTAATTGCAAAAAGGAGCACCCTGATGCTTTTGAAGATATATATGATGGAGAACAATATAAAAAGCACTGTAGTCCTGGAGGAATACTCTCAAACCCTTTCAATTTTTCATTTTCTTTCTGTACGGATGGTGTGTCAACTGGTAAATCATTGTGGCCTATTTATATAACTATCAATGAACTTCCGTTTAAAGAACGCAGCAGATATATGCTACTTGCTGGGCTATATGTTGGACCTAAGGATCCAAATCAAATGGTTTTCTTGCAACCCTTTGTTAAAGAAGCAAATACACTTTCCGTTGAGGGTTTTTCTTGGATTTATAAGGGAGAAAAGATTGTCAGTAAGGTCATCCTTTTATGTGCTGTAACTGATTCTGTTGCACGATGCCAACTTCTCAACATGCAGTCTTTTCATGCATTTTATAGCTGCACATTCTGTTATGAGAAGCAGCAAAACACAGGCCCAAGGTGCTTTAATGTTCTCTCTGAGAAAGCAGATAAAAGAACGGCAGAATCCACTTATCAGGATGCAAGGAGAGCTTATGAAAAGAAAGATGAACCACGTACAGGTAAACGGCATTACAAGGGTATTAAGGGCCCGTCTATTTTGATGAATTTACTCTATTTTGATTTAATTTCGGGTTTTGTCGTCGATTATATGCATGCCATTCTTTTGGGTATGGTAAAATCTCATATGGAATACTTGTTCAATTCAACTGAAAAGAAATGTTGGGTAAACATGACCGATAATATTGCTTTAAAGGATTTGACTGACACAATAGATAGCCGCCTTCTTAGCATATAACCTCCAACAAGAATAAGTAGAAGTCCTCGTTCAATTGAACATTGTTCCAAATGGTTCCAAATGGAAAGCTTCAGAATCGAGATCGTGGCTTTTGTTTTATTGCATACTACTAGATATTTTATCGTCGGCCCGACGCGGATGTGGATCATCCCATTAACCAAGACTTGTGTTTCCGGTGGCGCCCCTCGACTGCCGTCGTGAAAAACACGGTTTCAGTCTTTTGGGGCACCACCCTGAGACCACCAGGTCCCTGATGGTTCCCACCACCGATGCCAGTGCCGCCTCCGCACAGAGGCGGGCTTCCCCCCAGTTCTCCCCCCGGCTACCATGTTTGCAAGACCTATTTAAAGACAAATATTTGATCCATCTCGCCATGCTCTCCCGAGCAACTCATATTCTCCTTCAACATTCTATATCTCGTATTGAAATTGAGGAGGCGCACAACCTGTTTCTTCAGTTTACTTTTATTTTTTTTGTAACGCAGGGGAAATCCTTCATGGATCCCCACCCTTGGGGGGGGGGGCGGGGGTCATGTCGGACTTTTACCGACTAAAACCCCTGCGGGATGTCTACCATTTGGATCGTTATGAGGGGAGTTAGGGGAACTGCTCCCGTATTCCCTCCCCAACACCCCGGCCCCAAGGCTCTCCGGGAGCCTCTCGCCTCGAGTACCGCACCCCGTCCCACCAAGGGAATCCGAGGTGCGGTCCTGCGACCGAATCTCCGGTCGGGTTGGCCTTCTGGTTTTATCTGGGAGAGGGGACGTCCACCCTCCCACCGCACCCCCCATTACTCCATCTCTAGGAGAGGGTATAGGGGAGTGGAGCCATCCCCAACTGGACATCCACTCCCCTTTTTCCCTGACCCTACCGACGTACGGGGAGGGCGGGTGGGCTCGCTCACCCACCACCACCCCCTCCCCCGCGTGTCCGGAATCGGGCCCGAGGCCTGGTCAACCGGAGGCCACCCCCTCGGCCGACTCTACCTCGGGTCCACTGCCGACCCCCCCCGGGAGCGCCGATCCCTGCGCCGCCTACCGTGGCGCCTCCGGGTCGACGCTCCCACTCGGCGACCTCCTTCTTGGACATCACGTCTGTTTACGCGGTCGCGTTCTCCGCTAGTTGAAGTTGACCGCTATGCAGAGATTCCGGTATTGCTTAGCGCTGAGCAACGAGGTCGATGGACCGATGGGGATAGGACGCCAAGGCAGGGAGACAGTCCCGAGATCCACCAAAAAAGACGGTTTGGTCAAAATCCGTTTCAATTATTTAATTCTCAACAAAACTTTAAGCACGCTCGAACCGGGTGACCGCGGGCCCGGCGGGCCGGTATCGACGGAGCGGGAGACGAGGTCGCAATTACAACAAAAATAAAAAAAAAACGATGACAATAAAACGGATGAATTCCGGCATGGAATTCAAGAACGGCGCTACAACTTCGCTATGTTGCGATCGGCGCATGAAAACCTGACCAGCAGAGTCAGGCGTCGAGAAAAACGCACAAGATGGGCTCAATTGCCGGTTAGAAGCGCACAGGCCGAATCCTCGCGCGATTAGCCATTATATTCACGACGTGATCTCAGCGGTCGAACCTTGGAGAAACAGGCAAATGTTTCGTAACGAGACCTAGATAAACATAATTCAAAATATACAGATACACCGAGCTGGATCGTCAGCTATTGTTCGTCTGTTTATATTTGGTTGGAATTTATTGCTGTGACACGATTTCAATAAACGGCTACAGTAACCGACATTTGAGAATACCCGGCCAAGAAGCAAGGATTCGGTCGAATTTTCAGACTGAACGTCATAGAGCTCTTGAACAACGTCCTTGCAGAAGGAGGCCGCCGCTGACCATGCCTCCTCGCTCCCGCACATGGTGAACGCCATGTGCGGGAGCGAGTCTCCCCTTACGGCACCCCACCGCCCTGGCCAGGACACGGCTCCATGCCGGGCATGCAGCCAGTGTGTGGTGCGCCGTGTCCTCTAGCACAGGGCAGTGGTGGTACCGGGTGGTGGGCTCCTTCCTGATCCGGTGCAGGTACCTTCCGAAGCACCCATGCCCGGTCAATACCTGCACCAGGTGGAAAGACATTCCACATCCCCTCCTGCCCGTCAGTTCGGACAGGCAGGGGCGGACAGCCTCGGCCGTTGCGAGCCCGGGCCCCCGGGGGTCGGACAATATGTCTTTTCACCTCTCTAGGGTCCGGGCTTTCCCGGCTAGCGGAGCTTCTTCACCTTCCAATAGAGGATACTCTTCTCTTCGGCGAGGAGCTCCACGAGGGGGGGGACCCGGCCAGGGTGGTCGCCGCCATGTACGATATTGTACGGTACTCTCGAGTCGCCCTGATCATGACAGGCCTTAACGCCTGCCTCATGCAGCTCCTCCCGCTGCGGCCTATCAGAAGCTGGGGCGCCCATATGGGTGCCCCATACAGGGCGATCGAGAGCACCGCACTCACGCGGCGAGCCCTCCAACCTGGGCCCCCTTGGGTGCGCATTAGACTGGCTACCGCCAGTCCAGCCTTGCACACCCTGGGAGCCACTGCCTGAAATGAGGCCCGAAGTTCCACCGGCTGTCTAATGTCAGGCCGAGATATTTTATCGTCGACCCGACGCGGATGTGGATCATCCCATTAACCAAGACTTGTGTTTCCGGTGGTACCCCTCGACTGCCGTCGTGAAAAACACGGTTTCAGTCTTTTGGGGCGCCACCTTGAGACCCAGGTCCCTGATGGTTCCCACCACCGATGCCAGTGCCGCCTCCGCACAGAGGCGGGCTTCCCCCCAGTTCTCCCCCCCCGCTGCCACTAACGTGTCATCCGCATAGCAGATGACGTGGCAGGCCGGGGGGAGCGAAGTGCGCAGCACCCGGTCGAACGCGATGTCTCACAATAGGGGGCCGAGAACCCCTGTGGGACACCGCGCTCCATTGTGCGCCGGTCTTGGACCCCGCTCTCCTTAAGGCGAGGTCCCAGTCTCCGAAATACGCTGAGAGGATTCGCCGGAGATAAATGGGCACCCCGTGATACACAAGGGCCCGTCTAATCTCCGGCCAGGGCAGGATGTTAAAGGCATTGGTGATGTCAAGTGACATCGCCAGTAACACCCCGCCCTCCCTCTCCAGGTCCAGCTCAGGTCCCACAGGCTCTGGATCGCGTCCAGCGTCGACCGTCCGGGCCTGAACCCATATTGACGGTCGTCGAGGTTCGGCCCCTCCGAGGACAGGTGCTGGACGAAGCGGTCGGCAATGATGCGCTCGAGTAACTTATCCGCCTTGTCCAGCAGGCATATCGGCCTGTAGGCCGACGCACTTCCGGGCGCCTTGCCCTTCTTGGAGAGGAGGACCAATTAGGCCCTCCTCCACTCTGGCGGGAAGACCCCCTCCTTGAGGCACCCGCTAAAGACCTTCCGCGTGGCCGCGGACAGGTTTCCTTCGCCGCTCCCCCGTGGACGCCACCTTGTCGTGGTGGGGGAGCTTGCGTGTCCCGATGAACTACAGAGCTGTGCCGGCGGGGGCTTCGGCTCCTGGCAGGTTCTACCATGCCGGAGAGGCCTGTACAGAGGGGCCAGACTAAGAGCGTCCATAATGTTCCTGGATGGGCAGCTGCCTCCAGGTTTTATCCAGGGTCTGGAGGGTCTCATTCGTGGGGCCCAAAGGACCCTACAGCGCGGGCAGAGCGGGCTCGTTAGCCTTGGCAGGCAACCGGTCTAGGGAAAGGAAAACCCCGAAATTGCACACGTGTTGCAGGGGCACGTAAAACCCCTGCTTTTATGGAAGATGACGTCTAAGGAGAAAAGCGCCCCGGTACTCGGAGCCGGGGCACGGCGGGAGGGGGCGTAGGGTCCCGGCACCCCCCGTCGTCATCCAGCGACGGGCTTGACGGCGCGCGCCAGGCGGGCGCGCCGTCTGAACATGCTACCGCCCGAAGGGAGGCACTTATGGACCGGTTGAGGCCGAGTGTGGGTCGGATGGGCCCACCCTCGGCCTTCGTCGGTCCAAGGAGCGCGAAGAGAAGGAAGCGCGAGGCGGAGGAGTCCGCCTCGCAATTGTGGCAGGAGAGGGAGGTGCACCTTTCTTCTCTCGTGGGCGTTAGTTCCCATCGAGGGGGGGAGGTGCGGTTCCCTGTGCGGGTGGGGTAGAACTCTCCGTCACACAGAAATGGGAGGAGCTCTTCCCGGGGGAAGAGTTCCTCCCGGTCGAGGACGAAGAGCCCTCGGCTGGGGGGACTCCTCTCCAAAACGCGCGGGAGGGGGAACTCAGGGAGGGCGAACGGGGCGCCATCAGTGGGATCTACCGCCCGTGCGGAGACCCGCTGTGGAAGCGGGCAGGGGTCACGAGCTATCCGAAGGGGCCCTGGAGGGTATAGATTACCTGAGGACCCTTCGGATAGATCCATCCAAGAGGGCAGCAAGGGGGTACGGAAGGCCCCTTGAGGTCCTCAACGAGGGGTTTAGGAATAGCATCCTCGATATAGAGGATGCTATTTCCGACTATAGAAAGTTGGTGAAGGAGGGGGGCCCGGATGGAAGACTTGGGGCCCTGAAAGTGCAAGTCCGGGGCCTCAAGTTTGAAATCGCCCGCATTGGGCGGCTGCTGGAGAGACTTTTGCCTTCTCCAGCAGCAGCAGCTATGGGCAGCGGGGCCGCCCCCCTCCAGCCATCCAGGAGACAGCCGGCTGTCACTGGGGAGGGAAGGGAGGGCGAGTGGACGCTCGTGTCCACTCGCAAGGGGAAAGGGAGAAGGAAAGTGGAGAAGGGGAAATCTGAACCCCCCAAGTCGGTGGGAGGGGGTGCCGCAAAGAAGGCGGCACCTCCTACCAAAGTAGGTAAGGGAGCCCCAAGGAAGGGCCCCCTCCCCTACAGAAAAGACCACAGCTGAGGAACTCCTGCAACCCTATAGTAACAGT
The DNA here is from genome assembly GCF_003227715.2 of Harpegnathos saltator. Taxonomy (NCBI): domain Eukaryota; kingdom Metazoa; phylum Arthropoda; class Insecta; order Hymenoptera; family Formicidae; genus Harpegnathos; species Harpegnathos saltator. The sequence continues at coordinate 192,642 of NW_020230072.1, read as the reverse complement.
TACAGCGTTGCCGGGAGATTTCTCCATTAAGGAGGTTATGGCAAAGGCCAGGCTCCGGGTCGATCTACCGGAGATCGGCCTGGAGCTTTCAAAGTCAAGCGAGCCAGAAACGGAAGGGTAATATTGGAGGTCCCTGGTCAGGATGGTCGGGATAAAGCCGACCGCCTGGCCAGGGACCTGCAGGATGTATTGCATGGGGAGACGGTAGTCTCCAGGCCGACGAGAAAGGCGGAACTCCGCATCGTCGGCCTGGAGGACTCCGTCACCCCAATTCTGCTGAGGGCCGCATTACTTAAATGCTCGGGATGCCCTTCGGACGATCTCCAGATCGGGGAGATTAGGAGATCGTCTGGAGGGCTAGGGGCAGCCTGGGTTCGGTGCCCGCTGGCACCGGCCCAGAAGCTGTTGACAGCCGGAGGGCTCGTCGTGGGGTGGACGAGGGCAAACATCAGGGTACTGGAAGACCGGCCCCTCCAGTGCTTTAAGTGCCTTCGATATGGGCATATGGCAGTGACCTGCCAGACCGATAACGGTCTGGCAGGTCGCTGCTTCAAATGTGGAGGAGCCGGTCACGTGGCAAAGGGGTGTGCTGAGGCAATTCGGTGCCCCCTTTGCCAATATGAGGGGAAAAAAGCGGACTACCGAATGGGTGGTCCGGCTTGCAAGGCGGTCCCTCGGGCCGCCTCGAGAGGAGGAGTTCCTCCCAGTAAGAGGAAACGGAGAAGAAAAAAGGCGGCGCGCGGAGGGCTGCGGCCTCCCGGCGATGCCGCCGCCAAGGATAAAACACAGACCTCGGTCGCGGTCGCTGACACGGTCGGCAAGGTAGTGATGGGGGTGACGGAGGCTGAAGGTATTCATCCTCCGCCACCCACTGATCTGCTAGGGCCTGAGGCGGGAGGAGCGTCGACCGCTCCTGGTGCGCCGGACCCTCCCTCGGTGGTTAGGCCGAGGGGGGTCTCCGATGCGGACTCAATGGGGGTTGAGGCCTCTGCATCCCTCCTGGCGGAGGTGGGATGGGAGGAGTGGGGGGTAATGAGCAGGAGTAGCTCTCCCCACCCACTCCCTCACCCCAGGTCCATGGAATCTGCCGGTGCGATAGTGGCCTCGAAGTGCTAGAGGCCCCCGCACCAGGACTCATGTGCCAGGTAGGAGCGGTCGGGGGTGGGTCCACCCCTTGTGGGAACACCCCTGACCGCGCCAGGAGGGATAGCCTCCCTCCAGGGTGAGACTCCCGAATCCGCTTCTGTTGCGGAGGAGGAGGGAGCCCTGGAGGGGAAGACCCGCCCCCAGGGGGGCGGGTGCGGCAGTTTCCCCCTCGGTTCCTCACCAAGGGGGGAGGTTTGGGGGGGTCCCGTTGAGACCCCCACACACCTTCACCTGGTGCGAGCCATGTGCGGGAGCAAGAGGGCGTGGGACGCGGCGGCCTCCTGCGGGGAGGTAATCTCCCAGAAGGAGGCCGCCGAATGGAGGCGCCGGCCTGGCAAATGCCGTCGCAGAGGACGGCGGGGTCGGCGCTTCCCTGGGAGGGGTATTAACAGCGGACCCGAGGTGGCATCGGACGAGGAGAGGCCGTTGGCCTACATGGGCCGGCGGCTCCTTCTGCCACCTCGGGCCAGGCTCCGCCACTCGGAGGGGAGCGGGAGGGAGACCTCCCGCTCTCCCGAGTGATCGGATAGGGAGGAGAAGGGGAGGTGGGGAACCCGATTGGGGTCGGGCCCACCTCCCCAAAAATCCCCCATCTACCCTTTAGGAAGGGGAGGATAAGGAGGAAGGGTGGAAGTCCCCTTCCTCCAAGGTGACACCAGAAGGCCAACCGGCAGGGTTATCCGCCGGAGACTGCACCTCTTCCGCTAATTCCCCGAAGGGGGAAGGGGGGTTGCGATACAAGGAGGCGAGGGGCTCTTTGATTAGAACCCTGGGGCCGGGGGGTTGGGGAGGAAATGCGGGAGCAGTTCCCCTAACTCTCCTCCTCACGTTCCGACAGGTAGACATCCCGCAGGGGTTTTAGTCGGTAAGAGGCCGACATAACCCCCGCCCCTCCCCAAGGGGGCGTGGTATCCATGATGGATTTCCCCTGCGTGAACAAAAAAAGGAGGGGATTTGCAGGCCCCCCGATCTTATGTCCAAAGGGCCTGCCCGCTTCGGCGCAGGCAGGGCAGCGTACCGCCGCCTCGCAACCCTTGGCACGGTGGCCGGGGTTACCGCAGCGGTAACAAAGACCGCTGCGGTCGACGGCGCTTGTGCACCACTCGCGCACGTGTCCTCGCTTCAAACAGCGGAAATACAATGCCGCGCGAGCGGGCAGCGCCATCACCCCGGCGCGGGTCAATCCTACTGGGACCCGCTCTGCGGCGGCGACCTTAGCGGCCACCGCCAACGGACACCGTACAACTGTTCCTATTCCCCGCTGGGGGACGCCCATACCTCCTGTGGAGATCTCGGGCGTGCATCCCTCAGCGAGGGCCACGGCGGCCGCCACCTCGTCGGTCCCAGTTGTCGTATCCAGGTCCGAGAGTCGCAAAGCCGCAACCCTCACCGGCCTTTGGATGCGAAAACCGGGGCCTTTCTCTGCCGCCAGCTTGCGGAGCTCCTTCGCAAGCCGGTCGGCGGATGCCCCCGCTTCGAAGCCAGGCACCTCCATCAACATGGCCCCGTTCAGGGCCTGACGGACTTTCAGGGAGCCTGATATCCCCAAGTCCGCCGGTCTTATTCGGCGCCTGGCCTCTACCATAAACTCGTGGTATCTTCCACGGGGGCACGAGATAGTGACGGCCGCCGATTTCGGCGGCTTCAGCCTGCCCTGTCTCGCCTGCTGCGTCCCTTTCCTGGGTCCTGCCTGTCTGGGAGGGACGATAGTATTCCTCTCTTCCTCCTTCGGTCCCCTCCTCGCCTTTCGTCCAACAACCTGCGACCAAGCCTCCTTCCTGTCCGCCTATTGCTGAACCTCTGGCTGGTCTCCATTCAGAGCCTTCCATAGCTCTAGCCTATCCGTCCCTTGATGTCCTTGGCGTTGTTGTTCCCTTTCCTTGGATCTGCTCCTTCAGCCTATCCTTCTCTCTCCTTCTCCTCTTTTCCTCCTTCGCTCTCTCCTTCTTCCTCTTCCCGTTCTCCTTCGCCCCTTTCAACTCCGAAGATAACGGTGGTGCTTTTGGGGCTGAGGTTGCCTTTCCTCGAAGAGCTCCCGGCCTTTCGGTCGGAACCCTCTTCCTCGGATCCATGTCCCCGGTTGATGCTGAGGTCGACGCTCCCATGTCCGCCCGGATCCCCTCGCACCTGGCATTAAGGAGTGCGATCTGGACTTCCAGTTCGCGCAACTCCTTCCTACCACGAGCGAGGGGAAGAGGAGGATTATACATCTACCTTCCTCCTCTTCCTCCTCTTTCTTACCGTCTTACTGTCTTTCCTGGCCTCCGCCATCTCCTCTTCCATTGAGGTAGAACTGCCCTCCACAGCCCTCGCATGTGACTTCCTCTCAGGGGGTGGAAGGGAAGGCGCAAGGAGGACTCTGACGGGGACCTTCCTGGCCGCCTCCAGCTCCTCGCGGAGCCGTCTTATCTCCATCCTTTGCCCCCTACCCTCCTCCTTAAGCTCCTCCAACTCCTTGGCTGCTACCTCCATCTCCTCTTCTCGGCCATCCTTTGTTGCCGTCCTCGCGATCAGCGTTATCAGAATGGCCTCGGAGGTGACCAGGGCGCGATAGATTATAGACATAGAGGTCCCCTTCAAGGTCCTAGACCTACATATCAACAACCTGATTGCGCCCAGTGCTCTGCCCGCCTCCGAGGTCAATTCCGCTGGTCTTGCTTCGCTAATGATGGCCATGCACGCAGGGTCCCTATATAGCTCCTCGGCGGGGCGCCTGTCCTTGAGGGATCGGAAGATCCCCCCGTCGAGGATGTCCCGGGTCTCCTGCTGTAACCGCTCCAGTTTCTCCTCCCTTCTTCTTTCTCTCTCCCTCTCCCTTCGCGCCGCGATACCAACTCCCTCTCCTGTGGTCACCCGCCTCCCTCTTTTTTATTTCCGGCTCGAGGACAGGCACCTCCGTCACAGAGGAGCCTGCACTACTCGAGTTGGTGGTCCCACTAGTCCGCTTCCTTCCGCCAGTACTTTTTGGCGGAGATCCCCTCACTACCGGTATCCTTGGCAGCCTTCAGTGGCTGTTCCACCCGGTTCAGCACCACCCGAACCTGCGATCCGAGCAATATGTCGGAGCGGATTACCGGACCCCCGGTGGTCCGCCCCGACTTCTCCCCTGCATTCCTATCCACCCCTTTACCCTGTTCAGGACCTGTCTCCTGTGTCTCCCTAGTTTTAATGGGGGGGGACTCTTTACCTCCCTGATATCAAGGGGGCCTGGCCCGTTGGTCCTCGGTACCGGGGTTTTACCCCCGGATCCTGGGGACTTTACGTTCCCACGTTGGATGGCCGCCCTTGAATCCCTATCGACGGGCTCACCGTTCCATCCCCACGGGCAGGGAGGAACAGCTGGCTGCAAGCCAGTGAGGACGATGGGCAGTCCTCTGTTATTGATGATCCCCCGGAAGCTAGTCTCCCGGGGTCCATCGCCTTACTCTCCCCGGGGTGGGGAGGAGGCACCCGCCTGGTGAATTCCTCCCATCCTTGCTCCTTCTTTCCCTTCCAAAAACTCACTCACCAAGGTGAGTGGTAAGTCCACCGACGGGTTGCTACACCCGTCCATATAGGACTTTGAGCCCGAGGGCTCGGAGTTTTGGTTTTTAAAATCATTGGAATTCATTCTTGATCCCACGAGTTCGGCGGGAAGTGGGCGTCGATCCACGGTAGAGCCCCCGCATTACCGTGGATAAGGCTAACATGTCCCCGTGGTGCGCCAGGTTCTACGGGTGAGGAACCACTAGCGACAGGTCTCGTACCTGCCATTCATCCCATAGGCGTGGCATTCCACAACCGTAGGATTACGTGGTGTTTTATAGAGGTCCCGCCTCGCGGTCCGGCCAATTAAGGCAAGACCTCCGGCCCCAGAGACATGAATTAGGGTTACGGTGTAGTAGGCTAGGGTACGCCTGGATCCCCCGTATCAGGATGCGAAGGCACCCTGACCCCTGACGCCCACCCCCTTCCCACCCCAGTCCTCCACCCCAAAACCCACCCTTCCCTGAACCCGAGGTGCTCTTAGCAAGCGATCTTCCCCATCTGGCCCTCCCTCCGGTTGGACCGGAGGTACTGCCTAGATGGATCAACGGATCGCTTGAGCCTCCCCACCACGACAAGGTGGCACCACATCGGGAAGGAAAAAAGAGGACTCTCTTGTGGTCCCCTTCCTCACCCAATGACCAGTAACCTGGCACAACCAACGGCCATCCTTTCCGAGTGGGCCCCATGCTCGACAGCCTTCACCTGACGGATCAGGTCGCCTACTACAGGTAGCATATCTCCACGACCCATACACTCATCCATAGCTGTTCGGTCCCTCTGTGAGGGTGATACTGGGACACAGATGAGTGCATCCCCCAAGTTTCCTCAAGGAATGTCCACCCGGCACCCAGAAAAACCCTCTTTCGGAGGCGACCTAAGCTGGTTCATTCGACACACATATCCTCTCCGGCACTGGAGCGGGGACGGTCCCAGCCGCCACCGCCCCATTCCTTCGAGGCCGTCCTCAGCGCCGTCGCCAGCCCCCTCCGGAACTCCTCCCCCCACACAAACATTTATTCTGGATTCAACACCATCCTACACCCTCGTGGAGCCCGCACCGTCCCCCGAGAGCACCCCTACTCCCACCGTTGAGCGAACTCCCCGGATGTCGCAGGACCTCGGCCTGACGGTTCAGTGGGTGCACTACAGCGCTCGCCCACCGTTGCCGACTATCCTCCGCCCCCGGCATTCGAAGGTTCCCCCAGCCACCAAGAGCATTGGCCTAACGGATCAGGGAATGCACGACAGTGCTCGCTCCCCGTTGCCGACTGTCCGCCGCCCGCAGAAACCAGAGGGCGTCCGATTCAACGACGGGACCAGGACCCACGGGGTCCGCGGCGCGCTCCACCGGGTGCCTTTCAGTCACTCCCATGTGGAGGAATTAAACCACACGAGAACCGCTGAGAGGTTTCCATTCATCCATACCATGGTCGGTTGCCTCACTAGGCTAACGAGTCCGACCCCCGGGTTTTTACTTTGGATTTCCTCCCCTCGTTCGGATGCCTGGCACCGCCAGACTAACAGGTCCGATCACTCGGGTTTTTCCATTGCGTTTTCCTTTCCCTCGTTCGAGTGTCTGGTACCACCAAACTAACGAGCCCGATCGCCCGGGTTTCATATTGGGGTTCTTCCTCCCCTACACTTCGGTCGCTTGCCCACGAAGTCAAGCTCTTGAGTCCTCGGCTGGGTTTGATATCGAAGTTTCCTCTCCGGAATAGGTTGTCATGAGACTAACGAGCCCACTAGCCCGGGTTTTTACAATGGGTTTTCCTTCCCTTCGTCGGGTTGTCTGGCAACCTCCCAGACTAACGAATCCGATACCCGGGTTTTTACAATGGGTTTTCCGTCCCACCGTTGGGTGCCTAGAAAATAGGCTAACGGGCCCCTTGGTCACGGGTTTCATTATGGGTTACCTTCCCTCTGTTCGGATGCCTCCCGAAGGCGAGGCTGACGAGCCCGAACGCCCGCGCTGAAGGGTCCTTCATGCCGCTCAAGAGCAGCCCTCCAGTCCCTTAATGCTTCGAGAGGCAGCTGCCCATCTCGGAGCATGTATTAGTCGCTCTTAGTAGCCACTCTCCTCGGTTCACCCTCGAACTTGGAATTCTAAGATTCCAAGTCGAGTCCATCCCTTTGGATCATTGTGGCCATCAAGCTTCTGCACCACGATAAGGTGGCGACCATCCGCAGAAGTCATCAAATAACCCTGTGTTGTGATGAAGTTACATATTGTATATATGTAATAGTAATACCCACATATGCGGATTGCCTTTTGGTTGCCATCGGGATTGATAAAACTAATTTAGGTTTAGATATTTAGGATTTTTATTTATATTTATATTTTATTATGCAAATAAAGTGTTATTTAACTTTGAGACAACTTCACTTTTTTCTTTTATTTTAACCTCCCATGTGAGTAAAAATTAGAAACAGGCTTACTAAATAATTACGTATGTGGAAAAAAATATCATCATAAAAAGTTCAATGCCGCATGAGCTACGCAATTTCAAACCATGAATAAACGCAAGAGTTTGTTTCTTTACAGAATTACTAGAACGTTCATAAATTTCCTATGATGACAGTATTTCTTCAGAGTTCCCAAGTCATGAGCATAAATACCCTGCAATTCGCTCTATTAGAAAAAACGTAAACGTTTACTACGTTGAAGCAACGCTTTTCAGAGCACGCTCAATATACGCTGATACACCTTCGTGTAGAGAGTTTGTTATCACATTTTCCAAATATTTAGCAAACGCTTTTCCCAACGCCGTAAGACAAGCGTTTTCCCTCCTTTCAGCAAACGCTGTTTGGAAAAGTGTTGAAACAAACGTTTGCTTAATGTTTGGAAAGTCTGATAGCAAACTCTATATAAAGGTATATCAGTGTTTATTGAGCGTGCTCTGAAAAGCGTTGCTTCAATGTTGTTAACGTTTACGTAAGCGTTTGCTGAAAGGAGGGAAAACGCTTGTTTTACGGTGTTGGGAAAAGCGTTTGCTAAATGTTTGGAAAGTCTGATAGCAAACTCTATACACAAAAGTGTATCAGCGTTTATTGAGCGTGCTCTGAACAGCGTTGCCTCAACGTTGTAAAACTTTCACGAAACGTTATATACAGCATTTGATAAGCGTTCCGAAAGCGGTCAAAACCCAATGGGTTTTGTAAGCATTTGTATAAAGTTTGAAAGCGTATAAACTCTCAGTAAACCTTCAATGAACGGTTGTTAACGTTTTATAAAGCTTCTTATTTTCGCCAGGGTGTGTTGCAGATGTGAGAAATCATTTAAACAACGTTGCAACCAAACGATACGTACATGAAAATGCCCTTTGTCTAACCGACGATGATAAAGGTTTTGACGCAACACTGCACGCGATACATCATGTACCGTGGCCGAAAGTCTTCAATGAGGTTGCACATAAAAATTATGTGGATGAGAGTATAAAGTCTATAAAACTTCTGCTGCATGAGAGTAACGTTGAGATGAAGCAGTATATAGATGAGAATATAAATTCTGTAAAGATTCTACTGCATGAGAGTAACGTTGAGACGAAGCAGTATGTAGATGAGAATGTTAAAAAATTGAAGGATTGACTGGAAGACTATCGGAAGAAAAACCTACAGAGCATAAATAGCATTCATGAGAACATAGAACGAATTTTAGACTGGACAGGTTCAGAGATAAAGAAATCGCGGAATATATAAAAGTAGAATATTACAGTTAAATTGATGTATAGTATCGACATAAGCAGGAGACGGATCATCACGAGCTGCAATGGTGAAGCAATCGTCAAAATTTAACAAAAAGAAGAAAAGTTCAGGGAAGCAACTCATCGATACTATTTTAGCTGTTTCTGCCGGTGTAAAGCGACAAAGCTTCACGTATGATGGGAAAACGACTCAGTGAATAACGAGGAAAAATGATGAGAAGAAACATTCCGAAAAACAACAACTAGTGAAGGAATTACACGCTGCAGCGAGACGAAATTTTCCTCGTAGACGCGTCATAGTGCATGGATACGATGATCTTTAGCAGGTCGATGTGGTGGAAATGCGTTCTTACTCACGATTCAATGGAGGCCACCACTGCATACTCACCATTATCGATGTACTGAGCAAGCATGCATGGGCCGTGCCGTTAAAGAGCAAAAGCGGAAAGGAGGTAACTAAGGCATTCGCAAAGATAATTCGAGCGGATGGAAGATGTCCGAAGAACTTGCAAACTGATCAGGGAAAGGAGTTTTACAATACAGAGTTGCAGAGTCTTGTGAAAAAATACGGTGTCAATCATTATTCGACCTATTCAGTAATGAAGGCATCTGTTGTGGAACGATTCAACCGCACGTTAAAGAACGACATGTAGAAAATGTTTACGTTCAACGGACTTATAAATGGATCGACTCGTTACTACGCCTCGTCGCTGAATACAACACGCGAAAACATCGAACTATCGACATGCGTCCTATTGATGTGACACCTGCGATTGCTAATAATTCTTAAACACAGTCTACAGCAACGTAAAGATTGCAGCGCCTGCGAAATTCAAAATAGGTGATTTGGTACGTGTCAGCAAATTCAAAACTATCTTTGAAAAAGGCTGTACACCGAATTGGACGACCGAAGTGTTTAAAATCGTCAAAGTGCAGACAACTAATCCTGCAACTTACCTACTCGTAGACTCGCGCGGGAAACCTATCGCTGGGGGTTTCTACGAACATGAACTACATAGTGTCACCAATCCAGATACAGTATACTTAATAGAAAAGGTGTTGCGCAGGCAAGATGACAAGGTATATGTAAAATGGCTGGGATTCGACAATTCGCATAATTCATGGATATAAAAGGATAATATATTGTAAAAGAAAATGAATACAGATTTATTAGAACATTTGATGATATACTTAATTGTAAAATAGCTAATAAAACAAATAAACGTTATAATGGTATACTATAATGTCCCCATGGTAATGTATTTATCGAGTCAGACACAATATATCGCTTATCATCATATGGACTAAGAGCAGTTTTCGTTTCGAATACTGTGTATACTTCATACAACTTGGATCTTATGTACGATTGACACCGACTCGTTTCAATTTCCTCTCTCAAACAATACGTGTAACCGTCAAAATTGATTGTTCGCGCTACAATATTCCTCTTAACATATTGCATGCGAGTATATTTCGCCGCGGACTTACGCGTGTAACGAGCGTTTTTTCGTGAATTTCGCGGGAGTTTGGTCATTCAGTAAAATCGCAATAAATCGATAACTACTTCGTTTCTCTCAACGAAACTTTTTTTATTTTACACTTAAATATATGCTCTACGATTATTTAAAAAAAAAACATTTCTTTGAACAAGTAAATATAGAATAGTGAACTAAAATGGAAAGGAAAATTTTTACTTTTATTTTTAATTTTACTATTTATTAAAAAATATTTTTTCATAATAACAAGTAACTAACAAACTAAAAAAAAAACTAAACTTTCAAAAGGCACGGTAGTGCCTCGCGCCAAGTTCAAGCGCAATGAAGTTGCGCCCGAATGGCGCGAGGTACACCGTGCCTATTATACGCGAAACTCCGAGTTGAAACGAGGTGAGATTTTCATATTTCAGCAATGGCCGAACCGATCGAGATTTTTTTATACCCAATCGATTTGGCCTTCAAAAATAGGAAGAAAAGTGTTCTTGTGCTTTTTGTGTACGTTGTCTCTAAGTGGAGATATTTTAAGATAAATTCTGAATCACGGAAAATTTCGATTCAGTAAGAAACGTCGGACGCAAAGGAGTGGGACAAAACGTGCACATTGCTTTCCCGACACCAGGGGCGTTACGAGAGCGCTGAAGAGCAGACAGCAGCGAATGCGAGCAAGCAAGCAAGCGAGGGAGAGTGAGAGAGAGGTGCTTTTTGTTTGTCTAGAGAGATGGCTCTTCAATCTTTTTATAACGTAGTATAACGTATACATACATTCACCTATTTCTTCCCAATGTTGCGTGTACGCAACACGAAGTGTTTAATTAATTACTGACGTCAGTAATTATTTTTTTTCACGAAGTGTTACATTGTGATAATAAGTTAATTTTGACTGCATTTTGTGAAGTTAAACTTCGTGTTGCGTATACGCAACATTGGGAAGAAATGGTGGGTTAAGTACGCAACATCGGTGCATCATCATCAGTGGGATATACATTATAGTGATTGATTAGGATTTTTTTGATTAAACATCAGTGATTGATTAAGAATATTATATTATATATATACATACATGAAGTACGCAACATCGGTGCATCGTCATCATCATCAGTGGGATATATCAGGTGTAGTAAAAAGAAATCCATTATTTTTGCATGAAATTGAAGGCTTTAATTACCATAGTTAGAATGATCCGATTTAGATCAAATATGCGCCGTTTTGTTCGATAATTTGTTGCCATTTTGAAGGTAATTTCATTATGCCTCTCTCATAGAAGCCTTCGTCCCTATTGGCAAAAAATTCAGACAGTCGATTTTCACAAGCCTCTCTTGAAGCGAATTTTTCACCAGCAAAATTGTTCGCCATGGACAGGAACAGATGGTAATCACTTGGTGCCAGGTCCGGACTATAAGGTGGATGCATAAGAACCTCCCAACCAAGCTCCCGGAGCTTCTGGCGAGTCACTATCGATGTGTGTGGCCTGACGTTGTCTTGATTGAACACAATTCCTCTCCTATTAGCCAAAGCTGGCCGCTTCTGGGCGATTGCTTCCTTCAGACGGTCCAATTGTTGATAGTACAGTTCCGAGTTAAGAGTTTTGCCGTAGGCGAGCAGCTCATAGTAGATAATTCCCTACCAATCCCACCAAACACACAGCAAAACCTTCCTGGCCGTCAATCCTGGCTTGGCCACCGTTTCCGCCGGCTCACCGCGATTCGACTACGACCGTTTTCGCTTGACGTTGTCGTAAGTGATCCACTTTTCATCACCAGTGACCAACCGCTTCAGAAATGGGTCGATTTTGTTGCGATTCAGCAGCGATTCGCAAATGGAAATTCGGTCCATGAGGTTTTTTTTCGTTAACTCGTGTGGCACCCATACATCGAGCTTCTTTTTGTATCTAGCCTTATTCAAATGGTTCCAAACGGTTTTTTGTGCAATATTTAGCTCTTGGGCAATCGAAACAGTGCTTACACGACGGTTGGACTCGACAATGTCCATGATTTTATCGATATTTTCGACAATTGGCCTTCCAGTGCGTGGTGCATCTTTGACATCGAAATTACCGGAACGGAATCGACGAAACCAAAATTGCGCGTGATTGGCTGTTACAGTATCAGGACCATAAACACTATTCACATCTTCAGCCGCCTGGCTTGCGTTTTCGCCTTTATCGAAGAAAAACTGTAAAATATAGCGTATTTTCTCTTTGCTAGTGTCCATCTTTGACGCGCGCTCAAACAAAACTGAGTCAACTAATCACAAAACTGTCAGAAAAGTTTTTTTAGTACTTAGAAATCTCATCTTTCTAACGCCTTCTAGTGGAACCCGATCGGACTTATACAACGCGAGATACAGATAAGTAAAGCCATCTATTGGAAAAATAATGGATTTCTTTTTACTACACCTGATATATTATATGGACTTTTACACATATAAATAGTGCATCAAGCGAATACATACAGCTGAAATATTAGAAAGGAAATAAGCACTGCCTGATTTGTATGCCTCTCTATTTTTAATTAAATTTTACATTTTCATTTGAGCTCAATTTTGCAAACTTATAATGATCGATAAGATATTATTTAATTTTAGTGTGATGATACTTAACTACTGAGTTTATTGAGAAATAAATAAATAAATAAATAAATAAATGCACACTCTTACAACTAAAATTTATTTCAGTAATGACTAATAAAGAGGATTGTATGGATGATATGGACGATATGGAGGACGAATTGCAAAAAATCGTTATAGAGCAAGAAAACGCACTTAGACAAAATAGAGGCCCAACTTAAAACATTAATTACAAAAGAAGAGGATGCTTCTGGTAAGTGGATTTAATTTTATATTATTAATATGTACGTGTTTATGTATATGTATATATATGTATATGTGTATAATATTATTTTTTTTATATTACAGCAAATAATTCCCGATCAAGCGGTATTAGTGCTGGCAGAAGCCGAGTAATCTGGAAGGTCCGCCGTGGACGTGGGAGAGCAGGACGCGGCCAATACATAAAATAAATAAAAATGTAACAAAATTATATATGTATTTAATATATAATAATAATAATAATAATTATAGTAATAATATATTTATGTAATAAATAAAATAAATATAATATTATAATAATAATAAATAAAACAATTATTTTTATTAGAGAAAGAGAGAGAGAGAGAGAAAGAGAGAGAGAGAGACAGAGAATGAGAGAGCGTGAAAGGATTTGGGAATGAGAGAGAAAATGAGAGAGATGAGGAGAGAATGAAAGAGAATGAGAGAGAGAGAGAGAGAGAGAGAGAGAGAGAGAGAGAGAGAGAAAGAGAGAGAGAGAGAGGGAGAGTGGGAGAGTGAGAGAGCGTAAGACGGTTTGGGAGTGAGAGAGAAAATGAGAGCAAATGAGAGAAAATGAGAGAAAATGAGAAAGAATGAGAGAATGGGAGAGATTGGGAGAGCATGGGAAAGAATGGAAGAGAATGGGAGATAATGAAAGAGAATAAGAGAGAATGGGAGAGAATGAAAGAGAATAAGAGAGAATGAAAGGGAATGAATGAGAGAGAATGAGAGAAAATGAGAGAGGGTGAGAGAGTATATGAGAGAGGGTGAGAGAGAGAAAACGAGAGAGAAAGCGAGAGAGAGAGAGACAGAGAGTGAGAGAGCGTGAGAGGGTTTAGGAGTGAGAAAGTGTGAGAGTGAGTGTAAGAGTGAGAGTGAGGGAGTGATGGGAGTGATGGGATGAGAAAGTGAGACAGTGTAAGAGTGTGAGAGTGAGAGAGTGAATTTTTGAAAATAACACGGTGAGAATATTGTCATGCGCCATGGTATGTAATGACGCTCGTCATTTGATTGTTGGTCAGCTGGGGCGATCTGATCAGCTGTGCTACCGAAAAATCTATGTCACGATTAACATTATTAAAAGGATTGCATTTAATTAACTACGATCCTGCACGTGTAAAAGCTAATGAAGAAGCTATTATTGAATATAACAGGTTAAAACAAATATATAAGCCCGAGGCTGAAATGATTTCTGTTTCAAAACAAAAAATTCGTAAAGTAAATGATAGTCTATGGACGTTATCAAAAATAATTGCTTCCGTACAAGAACCTCATGTAAATGTGGTTTGTAAAAATACCGCTTGGGTTATACGAGGTTTCCAAAATACAGATAAAGTTTCATCCTACGCAAATTCAGTATTGCAATGTCTTTTGCATTTCAGCGTCTGTAGAAAACAAATATTTAATTGTGATAAAATTAATGTTTTAGCTGTATTACTATATCGATATGAAAATGGAATGTATGACTTAAATACGTATGGAATACGACAATATATATTATAGGATAGAACTTTTCGAATACTGTAAAATATGATGCATCGGAATTTCTTCAAGCTCTATGTGACAAATGTGAATATTTAAAGAGTTTAGTTGAGCATCAAGTAACTTCCACTACAAGATGCAAAAGTTGTGATTATACAAATATAGTTACATCGAATAATATTTTTATATCAATTCCTATCATTAATTTATAGAAAAAGAGTTATGATCTTAACGATTTATTAAAGATTACTTTCCCGCACTAGTATGACTCGTACAAGGAATCGTGTAAAAATTGTACAGGAAATGACATGTTATTTAAAAGTGAAGTAACATTGACAAGACAAATACTTATCATTCATTTCCCATTATTTTCACCAGAAGATGGTAAAGTTATGAAAATAAACAAATTTACTCTGCGTGCTGTCCCAACAACTAAAGTATCAGTAGCAGGACAGTTGTATAAAGTAATAAATGCCATATTTCATCATGGATCGTGCATTGCAAGCGGTCATTACATAAGTATATGTAGAGAAGGTAAATCTGATTGGATTGAAGCTGATGATACGCAAATAAGTAAAAAACACTAGCCCAGAGGCGCTACAAATGTTTGTATTCTTTTCATGGCAAAATTTAACACGTTTATTAATAGTATCCAATATTTAAAAAAATATCTTTTTAAAAGTTATTATTAACATAACATAAGTTTTTATAATATATGTACATAAACTTTTAAAAGTAAAAATTATATCGTTATAAAAATTATACAAGCGCAATACATATTATGTTATTTTTAGAAATTTTAAACTCAAATTATTTTTTTAAGGCATATATGTGTACGTAACATAAGTTTTTACAAGTAAAACTTATAACTATAATAAAACTCTACAACACTATTCTACTGTACAAAAGAAGTGATATATTAGAATAGTAGCGCCAATTGAGAAACCTAACATATATATATATGATTATTGTATATTTAATATTTTTAGAATTCCTTTTTTAAGATATATATTATGTACATAACATAAGTTTTTACAAATAAAACTTATCAAATTATTTTTCTTTCAAGATATATATGTACATAAGCTTTTAAAAGTAAAAATTATATAGTATTATAAAAATTTAACACGTTTATTAATAGTGTCCAACATTAAAAAAAATATCTTTTTAAAGGTTATTGTTATTCACGAAAAACCTAGCTACAAAAAATGTCCATGGCATAAATTTTTACAAGTAAAATTTATCATTATTTATTAGAACACTGAGTTATATGGTTATTTTACTTTTTATTATAACAAATTAATTATTATAACAATGCAATAAAAAATATTTAATACAAATAATCTTGGCGCGGCTGCACCAAAAACTATATCAAAGATGTATGTACATAAAAGTCAAATTAGATATCATTGACATTTTGTCAATTATAATAAGAATAACATCTTTGAATAAAAAAATATCAAAATATGTAGAATATATACACATTCGATATCTATATTCTATAGTGAAGGTTTATAATTTAATATAATACTATATAAACTTAAATAATAAAACATTACACCATATATGTATAGAGAGAATTTATAAGTACATTTTATTATAATAAAAATGCTGTCATGTATGTATTAAACAAGCTTTAGTTCGATATAGTTGTAGCTAGGTGTTACGTTACACTCACTCTCATACTTTCTCACTCCTAAACCCTCTCACGCTCTCTCACTCTCTGTCTCTCTCGCTTTCTCTCTCATTTTCTCTCTTAGAAAGAAACAATGGAAATCGTTGCCTAGCAACACTAAACCTAGAAAACCTAGAAACACTATACACACTTACAATGCCCATTATATTTATACGATACCCGCTCTCCAGCACAAATCTACTAAATACGTACTTTTACGTGACCCGCGCTCTAGTTACAGACTGCAAAAAACGTAAAAGTACGTTTCCCGCATGCAATGTGTTAACACCCTTCGCCCTTTTAATATCCTGTTTACCTTCTACTTTCAGCGCATACATTTTTGCTTTGAGCCCGACGAATTCTGTCATTATATTGCTCCGTTATTTTCATCTTTCATAAGCCCTGGAATTTTTTTGTTCTTAAGCGGCATACCGTATATGTTATTTTGAGAATAATCGTTCGTATCAAACCTAGCAATGTCACGTTTCATTAGCTCATACACATCTTCGGACATGAAATATATAAATTAAACTATCTGTGTCCGTATACAGTACTTTACATTTCTCGCGATACAGAGGTGACATCTACTCATGGTGAAATTCATACATGCAGGTCTTAGATATGTCGAGAATACACATACCTACATAGATCGGCTTGTTGAACTTCACTTCGAGTTTTCGCAATTTAATGGCAATTAAATTTTCTGAAAAGATGTTCCTGCTATGAAAATTTGACATTGTGACCATTGCCTCTGCACCGTATCATCCATCCCATTTTGTCAAAAGTTTTGTATCGACGTGATTGCGAACATTTTCCATTGTTTTGCCGAATACCGCGTTGTTCATCAATTTGTATAATTTTTTCTCAAAATCGTTTGTTGCATACGTTCGAAACTGCGTATTTAATTCTATGTAGTTACGTAGCCATGGAGATTGCGCGAATTGGTGTATGCGACGACCATGGCGTGTGTACTGTTGCAAATTGCGATAATGAATGACATAACGCTGCTTATTATATAAAGTCGCAAGGAGTTTTCCTTGGCTTTTGTTCGGGAGCTTCGTTTGCGTCGGACAGAACGGTAAATCTACGTGTGCATCATGTAGATGTTCGTGATACTCCAAATCAACCTCGAGAATATAACCTGTGAGCGAATCTAGCGGGATTGATAAAACATCAAAATTCGACGTATCATCAACCCACTTAAATTCAGCGTATGGTAACGGTTGACACATTGCCCAACCATACAAATTATTTATATCAAAGTACATGAGATATGAGGATGGCTTCGATGGGTCGTAAGATTGCATGTATTGGTTATTGGCTTTTGCATATCTACCGAAACACTGACTCAGACCACCATGTATACCGCGTTCGATAAACATTACCATATCAATATCTGTGAGCAATTCAAAATTAATTTTTGTATGTTTTAACATCGCGTCCCACGTAAAACTTGGCAGTGTGTAATAATACGCGGGATCTAGACCGTAACTTTTGATACAACTATCGCGAAAATCTTCGAAAATATCAGCCAATAACAAAACATCAGTCTTCAGGTACAAATCGCTACATTCGTCTAAAGTTTGAATAGAAAACTGCCCTCACACATTCACGGCGTGCATGTAATCGTGCTCAGATACTATATCATCTGTCAACGAACTGTAGAATAACTCGCGCGGTGGCAAACATTGATCCTGCAGCTTGTCATTGCAATCCACATATTCGTACGGAAAGACACCTTTTCGCGTTAATAAATCAAAATCTTTGTTGGATAAGTTTTTAAATTCGGATTGAAGAATTTTTAATTTGTCTTCAGTGAGACACGATACTAATTTATCGAGACTGGTACTGAGAAATTTGTACGAATCAATAAATCGCAATTTAATATGATTTCGCCAGTCTGATGTTTTACTTGTTGTATCTTTAATATTGTTGCCCTTACTCTCGCACTCGCACTCCCTTGCACTCAGGTAAATGAAAACACTCACGTAAGAACAAGCTTTATTATTTACAGCGCAGCTCACTCAAGCTTTTTACAGGAATAATTCTTTATTTGATAATTCTCGCGTCTGTCTTTGATGACAACTGATCAGAGACTCTCAGTCAGCTGTTGTTGTTTTCTTCTTATCGATTTTCCGTCGTCCAGACAATCTTCATTCAGTTGTCAAAATCAGCATCAGGTGCCTAAGACTCTCGGGCAACAGACGCTGCCACAAACTTTGTGGCTCGGACACAACAATATGTTTGGTAAATGAAATATATTTTTCTTTCGTTATTGGTAGTACATCGACGTGGTTTTCGAACGCGGTGGCTACTTCCTTGATAATAAAATGAGCATCATAATCTGATAAGTTATGAAAAACTATCGAAATATAATAGGAATCTGTATAATTTAAATTACAATTGGAATGTGCAGGATCCCTGTATTACCCGGTTAAATGGCAATGATCACATACGCGTATATTCCTCACCGCGAATGAATTTTCGTATATATGACAGTGCGTTGCGCTATAAAATGCTGCACACTGTTCTTGTAATAAAATTTCCATAGGGGTATTATTATACAAAATAACTTTTATACGATGCGCCAATTGTTTAAGTTCCTCGACAAACCACGAAATGCAATTTGGATCGCGACGACATTGATAAGCGGTTAATGATTCATCGTAGGAACATCGTACGTAATAAGCTATACTATGTATTGGGTGAGTGCAAAAGTTCGTGCGGAGTTTGTGAGTAAAAGTCACACAGTGATTAGGCAAACAAGAATCTTTATTCGATCAATGATATATTCTCCATCGTTTTCTATAATTTTTTCCCAACGTTCTGGCAGTATACGGATGCCTCGATCATAAAAACTGCGCGGTTTAGATTCGAAGAACAAAGAGACGCCGTTTTTTAAGACCTCCAAAGAGTCAAAGTTTTTTCCATTTAAATAATTTTGCAATGACCGGAACAAGTGATAGTCAGATGGTGCGATATCAGGAGAATACGGTGGATGCGTTAAGACATCCCATTTCAGGCTCTTCAGTTTGCGCAGCGTCTTTTTCGAAACGTGTGGTCTGGCGTTGTCGTGATGAAAGACGACTCCCTTGCGATTTGACAAAATCGGACGTTTCTCTTTTATTTCTCGATTCAGATTGGTTAATTGGCGACAGTACTTGTCCGAATCAATCGTTTTGCCAGCGGGGAGAAGCTCGAAATAGATTATGCCCTTGCAATCCCACCAAACAGAGAGCATCACCTTCATCGGGTGCAAACTGGCCTTTGGCATTGCGTCACCATGCTCACCTGATTGTTTCCATGTCCGTTTGCGCTGAACATTGTTGTAGAGGACCCATTTCTCATCGCCCGTCACTAGTCGACCCAAAAACAACTCGTTATTGAGCCGCCCGAGTAAAGAAACGGCTGCAGAAATTCGCTTGATTTTGTTCTTCTCGGTCAGCAAATGGGGCACCCATATATCGAGCTTCAAATCGAATCCCATCTTTTTTAAACGCCGAAAAGCGGTTGATCGGTCAACGTTTAGTGCTGTAGCAACTTCTTCTGTTGAAATTCGCGGATTATTGAGCACTAAAGTACGCAAAACATCGTCATCAATGTCAGAAGGTCGACCAGAGCGTGGCTCGTCTTCAAGGTTAAATTCTCCGCGCCGAAATTTAGCAAACCATTTTTCCACAGTTCGTTTAGCTGGTGCTTCATCCTGATAAACATCCTGAATGTTTTTTACGGCTGCGGCAACGTTTATTCCCTTCCGAAACTCGTAAAGCATAACATGCCGCAAATGCACCTTATCGATACTCATTTTTAAAGTGATATTTCTCGAAGCAGTTTGTATGAAAACAAATGATTTTTTTTTTAATAACAGCTGAAGACGTCACCTTTCCAACGTTATATAATATGTAGATGGAAGTATTAATGACAACACTTTACGACGCTTATAACTCCATCTATTGAAACTCCGCACGAACTTTTGCACTCACCCAATAGAAGGAGCACGTCGGATCGGGCCAGATCTCCGTCCTCGGGGCGTTCGCTCGATAGCACAAATTGCGCCGATCGCGCTCCACATCGAGAGCGAAGAGTTTGGTCGCGTGGTGAAAGGACAGCGCGACGTGTCGCGGCGCCAAATACGGCGCGATTTGTATGTAACCGCGAAAAGTATTTCTCAGCGGGTACGTACCAGATAGTGCACGAAACACTCTTGCTCGATTGTAAAATGTTCTTCACCGTGCAGCCTTTGTCGGTCATCGCGCGCTCCGGCGAGTTACCCGCGCGCAATTGATTGTACATGGTCACGCTGCAGTACTCGTACGGCGGCGCTACGATGGCTCGGCGGTCGATCTCGTTGCTCGGGTCGTTTGGTGAATCGGCGGTGCTCGCAACCGCGCGCGTCGCAGAGTTTGGACGCCATACGAGGCAGCCGAGCGACTCGATGGCGGCTCGCGACGCTCGACCGCGATCATCGACGCGTCGTCGGCGATTCGACTCGGTGGCGCGATGAGCGAGATTGCGCTTTCGCGTCACCAAATAGCGCAGCGCATTCGTCGCATTGTCGCTCAACAGCGGCGTTGCCGACGACGTCACAGACGACACGCAGAATCGAACCTCCTCGACTCATGTCGACGACAATGCTCCGCGCATCGCTTCGCTCTGTAGTGTGTGGAGGGCGCACAATTGGGGGAATTATCGCGCACGACTGGTGCGCGAATCGCGTTGACCGGTTGCGCGATCAAACGTCTCCTGTGCGCCGATTAAACTGACCAGATTGTCGCTCAGCTGTCGATTCACCAGATCGTGCATGTGACGCAATCTCGTGAACGTCACTTTATCGGCCTCTTGCACGGTCAGAGACGCGGCGCTCTTGTTATCCTCGTCTCGCTCGTCGTTCAGATGCACCCGTACATTGTACAATTGCTCGGCCGCGGTGACGATATGTCGCGCCTGCAGAGTGATTCCCGCCGTGACGGATGTTCCGGAACGGCGTATTATCGACATCATCACGTACGCCAGTATTTTGACGATCGCCTCAAACACCTTCGCGTTCAGTAGCACGAGACACTCGCGCGGATTCTGCAGCGACATGAAGCAATTGACGCGCACCGTCTGGTGCAGATTGTTCAAACCGTACGGCAGCTCGCCGTTGGCGTAAATCTTTTCGCCTCGACCGAGCGAACCCTTATGTCGTCTCGACGAATCGTCCGCCGAGCAGTTTTCGAGGAAAGTCATGCGCGACAACGGATCCGCGTTCGATTGCACAGACTCGATCGGCTCGAACGACGGGCGTTGCTCCGTTAGCGAACTCGTGGCAAAGTGCGATGGTAGCAATCGCTGAATCTGGCCGTTGCCCAATTGATGAAGTTGAGTATCGCGTATCAATCGAGCAAACAGCAGATCGCATATCACGCGCATGTACCAGCGGGCAGTGGCGGAGACGCGCGTACGATCGGCCACCTCGAGCGTGATATTGACACTCTTGTTCGTGGAGCGAAGCGTGTTTAGCGCGCAGCGAATCGTTCGATCTATCGTGGTCTTCTGCATATAGTGGCTCCTGCGCCGAAATGATCGCCCGTGAAACTCGGAGCCAGCAGTTGAATCAGATTCTCGCGAGTTATCGAACTGGTGCGAAGCGCGACCATTGCTCGCGTCAAGAGTCGCACCTTCGATAATACATCTATCGCATCAGTTGAATGTGCTCGCCCATGCTATTGGGCTCGTGAGCGTTGCTTTTGTTAAACTCGACGAGCGTCAAAGTGCGCGCCTCTTGCAGGACGCGCGACGAGTTTTTCGCGCGTTGGTCGATCAATTTGCGCACGTTGCTGGACAATTTATGTCCCGCGAGTCGCTCCTCCCAAAATGCACTGATTTCTGCTAGTTTTTTCAGCGCGATCGGCGACACAAAGTAGCTCGATCGCGCGATCATCCTGCGCGGTCGAACCGTAGCGGTGCTGCGCGTTAATCGCGACGGTCGATCGCGTCCGCTCGACTCGTCGGACGACCGGTCGTCGTCGCCACCGTGATCGGATTTCTTTTTTTTCCGCCGCTTCTCGTGACCACCACCGCCGCACAGTAAACTGAGTCGTTTGCCACCGCGCTTCAATGTCAACGTACCCGTTCGTCGGAACTTTTGCGAATGCGGCGACATTGACGCATCGGCGAACTCTGTCGGAATTTGTATCGCCGTGCTATTAGCGCCGACGTCACTCGCATTAGCCGACGCGATAGACTCGTTTCGCACCGACGGTACAACGGCGTGATTCGCAATCGCGGGTTCCGCAAAACCAAACAGTTCGTGTATTAACGAATCGTCCTGGGCGTCTTGCACTTCCGCCATTGCGCGTTGCAGGCAAAGTTCCTCGGCTGCGTCCAGCGCGTGACACGGGCGACGATAGTCGACCGCGCTGTAGCGATTGAGTGAGAAATAAAGACACATTTCGCGTCACCTTGTTCTGCTACGTACGATTGACCGAAACGTGTCGCGGGCGACAACGAATCTCAGCACGCATCTTAAACCACCGCGGTGTTGTCTATCTCGTAGAGACAAGTGTTTACGTAACGATTCGTTTGTCGGTGATCACGATGATCGAGATTTTCGTGCAACTTCTCGATCGACGCCCCGTGTAGATATCTGTAACCGGCGTATATGCGACGCAACGCGTGAAAGCTCAAACCGCGCGGTTTCGCACGCCCAGTTGCCGAGACGTACATACGATCGAGCTCGCGATCGAGCTTGCGACGTCGAGCGCGCACATCGAACGGCACACCGATGCGTCGATCCTCCGCCCATCGCACGAACGTGTCCAGACACCTGCGCGCATCGCACTCGGCGCTCGTTCGATCGCGAGCGGACGTCAGTAACAACTCTGGTATCTCGATCCGACCGAGCTTGCCGGTCTTTCGTATCGCTATAACGCAAATACCGCGATCGCGCAATTGGCGCAATTGCGAAATCGCGATCGCAGCCACGTCGGACAGGCGTTTGCCCGTACGAGCCAGCATGTAGAACACATAGAGAAAGAGGCTACGACGAATCATATATGCGTGATCGACAAACGACCCCGGCGAATTGATCTCAAATTCGCACTGGCGCAACATAAGAACATATTCACGCATGGTGAACGTTAGTCAACCGTCGCTTTTGCGCGATTTACCGCTCGCCGTGGCAGTTGTTGCCTCAGCTCGATCGTTGATGCGCGTTCGTACAGACGTCAGATCGCTCAATGGCACGATAGCGTCAGGTTCGATGAGCTTTGACAGGATCGACCAGATCGATCGGACGTACGTGTCGGCGTAGCGTTCCTTGTACAGCCACTCGAACAGTTGAACGGAAAACGCTCGAGTCATTCGCTCGACTACGAGAGTCCGTTCGCGCGGGATCATCCATGTCGATGAATCGACCGATGAACCGCCAAACTGCCAATTGATTGCGACGCGCTTTAGAATCCGGGCTAGTGGTTCGTCGTATCGAGCGGACCGTACGGTCCATTTTTCGATCGATCGATTCGCAACCATCGCTCCTCGCAACTTTGGACGACAGTAACATAGGCTCGACGCTCGTGCCGCGGAGCGACTTATGGCACTGAGAAATCGTAGCGTTCGCATGAACGCATCCTGCTTCTTTCTGTTGCCGTTTGCATTTTTGTGTATGGAGGTGTACACCGTAACAACGAGCGCCACGCTGGTTCTACTGTCAAATCGCGAGCCTCTTGAGTCGCGAAGCAAACGCGACGCGTCCTTTCTCGAGAACGAGCAAGTGCGCGAGACCGCGATATCGTTGATGGTGATCGATAGACTCTGTCGCACGCTCGACAATCTGAGACTGAATCTGCGCGTATTGCGCTATTCCGAGCAAATTGACGCGTAAGAGCGCTCTCGATTGCTATAGGGGGATCGATCGATGAAAACAAAAGATGGATATTTTTTGTTTTGTCGTTCTTCTTTTATTTCAAAACCATAATGTACAATAATACCGACCGCGCAACGGAACACCTCGTTATATTTCATACGATCAAATTGATGTCGTAGCAACGAGTGTAACGTCAACAATTTGACGCGCTCGACTCCGAGATGCTCGACATCGAGACGTTCGACGTCTCGAGACCGAGAATGTACGATACGAATGTACAAATGTGCAAATGTACAAATGCGCAAATGTACAAATGTGCGATTGTACAGTAGTAACGTTCCCCTGTACGTAGTACAGGGCAGCAGTAGCATTCCTGGTCGTATTGTAGCTCTGACTTCTCCGTATTACGTACTGTACAACAGCACCGGCCGCGCGACGGAACGCCTCGTTATATACATTTTACCCCTTCCATACCGGACTTTTTGTACGAAAATGGGAGCTTGTTAAATGTCGTTCATTGGTCGATTGAAAAACAAGTTTAACGCTCGACTCGGAGTCGCTCGACGTTCGACGCTCGAGATCGAGACACGAATGTACATTTGTACAGATGTACAGATGTACAAATGTACAAATGTACAGATGTACAAATGTACAGATGTACAAATGTACAAATGTACAGATGTACAGATGTATAAATGTACAGATGTACAGTAGTAACGTTCCCCTGTACGTAGTACGGAGCAGTAACGTTCCTGGTCCTATTGTACCTTTGACTGCTCCGTACTATGTACAGCAGTAACGTTCCTGGTCCTATTGTACCTTTGACTGCTCCGTACTACGTACTGTACAATAGTACCGGCCGCGCGACGGAACGCCTCGTTATATACATTTTACCCCCCCCATACCGGACCTTTTGCGCAAAAGTGGGAGCATTCTAAACATCGGTTATTGGTCGATTGAAAAAGTTCGTAATCCCTCCATTCTAGGCATTTTGCGCGGAAAAAAGTGAGAGTGTGCTAAATGTCGTTTTATTGTACCACCACTGAATCGTCATCGAGATATTCGCAATCACTAAACAGTATTCCGTGAAATTTGGCCGATTTGTCAGCGTGTTCCTTGTCCGATCGCCATCCGGCAAATCGCGATAGAATCGTCACGCGCTCCTGTCGCGAAATTCGACCTCGAAACTCCAATTCGGCGATCAGACCGTTGTTCGCGCGTGGCTTCGGCAAGCCGTGTACAGCGAGTATCGTCGTTGTTCGACCGGCATCGGCCGATGGTGATCGAACGGACGTATCATCGAGCCATTTCCACTCGGTCCAATGATCAAACTCGCAGTTTGCGCAACGAGCGTGGAATTCACTATTCGCTCCGTCGTCATCGTCGCGATTCATCGACGACTCGCTCGGTGTTTGCGAAACCCGCAGAAATCTCGCTATCGGATGTCCGTTCGAGGCGCAGAGAGTACCGTAATCTCGCGTCACCAGCACTTCAATCGTTTGATGCAATTTAAATTTCTCGTAAGTCAGCAATTTGTCGCATCGACGCGTGAGTCTCAGCAGCCCGTCCACTCGGAGAAACGAATCGCTGTCGCGATATGTGCGCAATAGATCGACAAATTGATCCGGTACAACGTAAGTGGAGATGACGCGCAGATTGCCGGTCTCTCGATTCGGCGAGCGAGCGACAATCTCGCTCATGCGTCGAACAGTGTTCCGAGTACTCGGGGCTCAACGCGCGCGCAAACGGATCGTCGTCGATCGTGGTCAAACACGACAGTGCGGCCGACGCGACAACGAACGACGATGCGCCGCTCCAACGGCTCTCCGGATCATGGTGATCGGTCGAGTCGAACAGATCACGCGTCAATTTTGACACGGTTATTCGATATCGCGCGGTGCGCCAACTGGTTATTGCGCGCCGACACCACTGCTGCTCGTCATTGAGCAATCGCGCGGTGACGCGCGACGATGCGACTTGGTCGCTCTCGAATACGCTCGCGCGCAAATCAGTCCAGAACGACGTCGACGCGGGCTCCGTTTCGCTGTTGTCGCATCGCGCGGACATCAGATACGCGGTCTCTGGTGAGTCTTGCTCGGGCGCGCGACCGTACGACGAGACCTCGATCTGTCGCGAGAGAGCACCTCCGCCGGTCAGCGCTATCGCGTCTCGATGAGACAGCACGAAAATCGCCTCGGTGATGGCGTGATTGCGCTCGCCCAACCGCCCATCGTTGCCGCTGTCGCTACTACCGTCGCCGTAGCAGTCGCGATGCACTCGCTCGCTCTCCAACTGGTACACGTACAATCCGCCGAGTACGTCTCAAAGCGCGGCGGGAACGTTGGCCACTCGTTCCGAGTCGACCCAGAATTCATCCATGGCGTACCAGTCGTACGTACGCTCGCTGTCGTACTTGAGTCGCAATTGATCGACGGTGTCTTCGTTGGCGATCGCGGTATTCACCAGATGCTCAAACAATCGTTGGTGCGTGCCGAAACTCTCGCCGCTGATCATGCGAACCGGTCTCTTGTGATCGTTCAGCCACGGTCGCTCGGGTGTGCGTGGCAGCGACTCGCGTGACAGTCCGTCCGGCCATTCCACGGCGAGCATGGGTAACGCGACCGAGCGAAACACCGCGGCGATGGCCCTATGTCTCGTCAATCGCGACGACTCGGTGTCCTCTTCGTTGTTTGCGCCGCGGCAGAGTCGTTCGGCGCCATCGATCGACGCCTTCGTCGACGATGCCTCCTCGCACTCCAGCTCGAACCAATACGCAATCTCGTGGTACTCGTTCATGGAGGATCGTAGCGACAAACGAACCGGGATTCTTACAATCGAGCGATCGCGACACGACAGACATGACAACGAGAACTCGTGGATCAACGAGAGGCATCGCGCGCACAGTCGAACGCTCAGAGACAACCGATGCTCGAACGCGATGCTCAGATTATTGTCGCTGATGTCATCCTCGCTCTCCAAGAGCTCGCGCTCAAATTCCACCGCTAGCGGATTCAATTCGAGACTCAGACGATCGTCCAGCACCATCGGATAACGTATATTCGCGCCCAATGTCACGCTATCTTCGTAACGAACCGTGCGATCCATCACCATGGACGCTTTGAACTCCGACACCGTCGTCGCGGATGCTGGCGATTCGATCAGCGCGCGAACTATATCCAAGCGGCGATCGCCTATGAGCGTGCGTTCGCTCACCGAGTGCAAACACCGCGTCCATTCGCCAATGGAACGCACCGTGACGAGTTTTACGATAGACGAAACTCCCGAGGGTTTCGGGCCATCGCCATAGGCGCTCCAGCAGGCCACCTTGACCGACGCTCACCGGTAGTGAGAACGTTAGACTCGTTTCCAGTTTGTAATGCACATTTTGCGACGACCCGTGTTCACCCCCGCAGCAACCGACTGACCGTATTCGACCGACGATGCGCACTGTACGGTCAGTCGGTCGCTGCGGTGCTATAAACGGCCGCTCGTCGATACTGCGATCGGAAGGGTGGTGATTAAAAAATCGGTATGTTCGAGTAATTGGTCAGCGCCGGTCACATGTAATACAGATCCATATTCGGCTCCGAGTGAATGGCTATGCTCCAACAGGTCGACAGACGCATCAATTGACGCAGTTCGTACTCCATGACCAGAATCGTCCGTTTGTCGGAGCAGCGAAGCGCTGTAATTGAAGTGAAAAATAAACGATAAATTACATACAGAGAGACGACGCAAAAAAAAACAAATTACACGTCAACGCATGTGTATACCTACCTTCAACCACGCACATGTAGGTCAACAGATGCAGCAGATAGATTCGACGGTAGTACAACGACCGCACGCCCAATCTGCCCAGATCGGCCAATTGCAACGAATCGACGCGCGGTTCTGCCCCTCGAGACGTACGTTCGGTATGGAACAACAATCGCGCGATACAGTTGAGCTCGATCGGACGCATCTCTAATTTTCGCGCGAAACGAGCAAAGGATGTGCGCGCGAACGCGCATTCCGTCAACGACACGTGCATTAAGATCGGTGTGCCCTGGGTCGCTGAGGAGACCCAAATCTGTCGATCGTTGATACCAATCGGCCCATTTTTTCGCAGCACCGACGCGGCGAGCGTGGCCGTGTATCTGGGCGCACAATCGACTCATGGGCACGATCTTTGCGGCCGCGAACACGGTCTTCAGGGCACTTTCGCAGCGCTCGTCGAAGAAACTGCTCTCTCGCGCGATGGTAGCATCGTGCGTTTCCAGTGCGCCGTACAACGCTCGCTCGTCCGCGGAACCGGTCGACGGAAAGGGCACTTTGTCGTCGGCGGACGTCACTATGCCGGCGTACGTCAGATAATCGCGCAATGTCGGCGTCACGACGATAAACGACGATGTTGCTGCGACGTCACCATCGCGATTATTGGCACGAAGTCGTTTCGGGCTCGTTGAAGAAACTCCGGCTCGACTGGCGTTTATTTTTATCGCGCGATCAATAACACTGCTCAGATTCTCTCGTCGATGCGACGCACCGCCGAATGTATTGCCCCCACCATCACCACGTCGCTCGCCGCTTGTCGAGGCTCGAACAGAGGCCACTGTTTTCGGTGCGGCAGTGAGGCGCGAACCAGCGCGAGATACGTTCAGTGACGCACCGAGAAACATAATGTCGTCCGGAGTAACGGCGTCACCAGTCACAGCAACGCCAAACGTTTCGACCGCACACGACGCTTCTTCCCGCCCGTCAACGAGCACTGCGGCTACGGCGACGCCGATCGACCACACAAAAAACCAAAGGGAAAGTCGAGTTCCCGCGCAGAATTACCAATCGCGAAGGTCAGCACCGCACAATTTGATCTACCGTGAGCGGAAGTATACGTTGATTTGGCCCGAACCACGCAATAAAGCAAGGAGAATGAGAAGAAATGAAAGACTTGCAAAGGTTTTGCGAGAAGAGAAGTCAAACGGATGTCAGGTCAAAAGTTTAGAAGAAGACGATGAAGAAGGTCCAATGCGAAAGCCGAGGTTGAGGAATGGAGAAGAGAAGAGAAAGGATCCGTTTGAGTGCCAAGTGTGTTCAATGTGTGCGTTGCAAATGTGCGTCTGCTCGTCGATTGGATTAACTTGCTCTCTGCCCTGATCCGTCACCGAGATATCGTTTATCATCTCGGTTAGCTGTTGTTAACCGAGTTTGAATGCGCTGGTATCAGATGATTGGTCCGTATCGGGCGTTTTTTCGCATCGGCTGTCATTGCTTGATTTGCCACTGCTTCCGACGACCGCTATGACACGAGCATATCGCATGCTGCCATCGAGAGAACAATAAGAGCACACTTCGAGAACGTTCGGTGACCGTGCTGTTTATACATTGTTAGAGAGCTCTGTGTATTTGAATTTTTCGGTTGTTATTGCGACCGGTCCCAAGATCGCGCGACGACAACATTGCATGCTTAGGATAGCGCTCGCGCCTGCATCCCAAACAGTTACGGTGCAATTTCGATTACGCGATTCAAGCGTTCTCTATCTCTCGTTTCAGGATGTCGTGCTGCGGTTACTGTCGCATTCAACGACGGTGGTTGCTCTATATAGCGATGGGCGTGATACTGTTATCGCTGATCCTGACCAGCCTGGCCAGTGACAAGAAGAAGATGATCGGCAGCGAGGAGCAACCGAGCGACGTATCGCCGTCCGACCTGACGATGCCGAGAGTCCAGTCGGCGCGATCGGATCTGATGACGGTACGGATCTCCGGAAGCTCTATAAGAATGATGCCGTTCAATCCGAAGGATCATCGAAATGGCGACTTGGTTCTACCGAGACATCGAGTCACCGCCGCTACTGCAGCCACGGCTATTACGAGCAAACCCCGCGACGGCAGCAGCGGCGGTGTGGATAATGACGATTCACCAGCCACCGTCGACGAGAGACTATCGCTGAGACCACAAGATTGCGATTTCGCGCTATCGATGCGGCGGCCAGCGGCGGCGCTACCGACGAGCACGAGGCATTGGACGCCATTATGAGCAACGAATCGGTCGATCATCATCGTCGCGTCCAACGATCCATCAGTTTGCCCGATCTTCGTCTCTGCGCATCGGAAAGAGGATACGCAGTGGTTGCGCTCTCGAGCGTCTAGATTCTGACGATCAATTGGTACTGAGTCTCGTCATATACCTCGGCCTGTCGTTCGTGGTCACCATTGACGACACTCAGCACACGATCCTCGCGAACGTTTTAGCTTGCTCAATCACGGCAACTTCGTCGTATTATGCTCGTACTGTTTGTTATTGTACTTTGTAAAAAAACGAGCAAATCACATTTCAGCGGCGTAACAAAAAAACATTGTAAAATGTGCATATTGACGACGCGTCACGTCGCGTCGCCGCGATTGAGCTGTGGAGCGATCAATCGAGGATAGGGAGCCAGGCGTACGAAAATGTGGCGCACCTCTCGACGATGGCAGCGAATTCGCCATGATTGTGCTGGAGGCGAATTCGCGAATCGATTCGTCGCGATAATGCTCAGTCTGGCCGACTCGACAGCGCGACAAGCGATCCACGATCCATCGCGATCGAGCTCGCGATACAGCACCAACAAACACATCGGTTCTTCGCCACAATGCCAAATGCTCTGTCATTTCGTTGACCTGTTCCGCCTCCTTCTCGCGACACTCTTTGTTCACCGCTTTGACAATTGACGCGATACTCGAATCATCGCGCGATGAATCGCGACAACGACCGTCGAGATATGGCTCCACGAGTGAACATATGCGCGAATATGTCTCGACGAACGAGTCGTCCAATTCGAACAGGTGAATCCATTCGAGAGCAAAGCCGTTCCTCGTGACGGACGATCGCACGGTCGATACGATTCGCGGCGCATGTAGCCATCGCCAGAGTGTGCAGAGCGCGATCATAGAACGCGCGTATTCACCATCGAGCAACACTGGCGACGCCGCAGTCGCGGCTACGGCCGTAAACAGATACGCGAGTGTCACGCGCGCTTCGGCGCTCATCGGGGAGCCATGGTTGGCGGCGGTTTGCCCGCAAGGATCGTGCGAATCGCACGACCGACGACGACGAACATTATCGGTCACAATTGCCACTGCGGAGTCGCGCGCGCGTCATAAGAAACGCTTCGCGGCGAATCGTTCCTTGACGTCGTCGATCGTCGCGTCGACTCGTCGGAGCCCCGAGCGCAACCACGAACCTATCGCGGATAACGTCGCTGTCGAATCCAAGACTATCGCGCGTCGTTTTATCATTGCGCCTTTTGTCAGCGCGCGTTCGTCATTGTCGCACGTCGCGATGACGTCGCAATTGCGCGACGATTACTCCTCGACGATGACGCCATCGACCACGATGATCGCTGCCGCGAACAGTCGACCGGCGCGCCACTACGATCTATACGCGAATTATCTATACGATCGTCTGTCGAGAGTGCACCGCGACAGCGCGTTCACGATCGTCACCTTGGACGATCTGTTGAGACACTTGCACGAGCTAGCGACACGCGAGGGAAACGACGCAGCGACGCCTCCGTCCCCACAGGGCGAGTCACTCGGTGCAAAACTGATCAAATTGCACGCGCGCGCCGTGGACGGTAAAACACGATTGAACGTCAGTATCGTGCAGGGTTATCGCCGAATCACGGACGACATGTACGATTACATAGACAAGGTGAACGAGATCGAGCGCGATGTGACGAAGCGATTGATCGCCGAGCAAACGCGCATCGAACTACTGTGGCCGCGGGTGCGCGCTGCGCGACGATTCGATCGCATAGACGAAATTCTGCGACGAGAAGCACCACCGTGTTAAGCGAATTGTCGCCGGAAGCGAGACTTCCTCGACGATAATATGGCGAGTCACACAATCTCGGACTACGTGGTGTTTGCGCAATTGTGGCGATTGAAACGCGCGTATCAAACGGCAACGGAGCGCGAACGTTGCTACAATGGCGGGGGTTCGCTGTCGCTCAGACTCGCTCGATTCTCGGTACAGACGCGCGAGTTTCCGCTCACCGCGTCCGTCTTGCCAGCGTACAACGTGACGCTGTACACGACTATTCGAGATGTCCAGAGAGCGATAGACGCGACCAACAGATACACCGAGAGTCTGCGCCGTGTGGCCGAACTCTACGCTCGATTGGAACGCGCGAAGCATTATCGTCTTCGTTTGGAAAAATGCGCCGCGATGTCGCACGGACGCTGTTTTCGTTGCGCGTCCTGTTTGCCAAAGTTAATCTCGCCCATTTTGTAGCGCGTCGTGCGCGCGATCGCACGCACACGGACTGATGAAATAAAGTTTTTTTACTCGCTGAAAAAAGCACATACATTCGGTGGAATTTCTCACACCGCCTCTTGGGGAAAAAAGCGAACGTCTCGCGACTCAAATTGCAAAAAAAAACAAGTGTTGACAAATCGCAATGGGCATATTCGGTTTCGGTGCGTTGCGCGATAAATGGTGGTGAAAGAAGACGCCATATCAAGCAGCTGCTACATCGCGTGTTTCGACATTACGCCCATGGTGGTGTACGCCGTGCGCAATTGCACGACCGAAGATGAATTTGACGGTATCTTTCGCCGTCGTATGGAATCCAGTAAAGAAGTGCGATTTTTGCGCAATAACCCGCTTCACACGTTGCGATACACGTTGGACAATAGGGCGTCGCGAGCCAAGTGACAGACTCAGCTGCAGCGCCAGTTGGACGCTAAATCAGTGACCGCTCGAATGACCAGAACGTCCGGCTCGCTGACCGCACGATCGTCCATCGTCGCGGATGACACGATCGATCAGGGACGTGGTGCCGAACATCCGAGATATCCTGCAACGTGATTTCGCGCTGATAGTCCGACCGCCCGTTCACGACCGTTGGATGGAAATCGACTCGTCGTGATCGTCGTGGTCGTCATCGGACGACGAGTGCGCCACTTCCAAGGAGGAACGCGGTGACCACGACGATCGCATTGTGAAAAAAAACGAGCGACAGCGTCGTTCGTAACGTCTCGTATCGTCAGATTGGCCGATCGCCTCGAGTTCGATTACAATGAGGGCGAGGGTGAGGTAAAGGCGCTCAATTGGCTGGCCGCTTATCGAGGCGATCGACCGCGATTGATAATGGCTCGCGATAATGACGTCTTTGTCTATGTTCTGTCGAAGCTGATGCGCAGAGACCTCGATCTGCGAAACGATGACGTCGCAATCGTCGACGACAACGGCGCGAGCGATAACCGCGACGGTTGGAACGTGGCGCTCAAATCGACACGGAGGCATCGACGCGACGACGCGATTGCCGTGGTTGCGTCTTCTGCCGACGACAACAACGAGTATCTGGTGTATCACGAGGGTACAAACAACGTGCTGTCGTGTTGGCGCCATTTGAACTCGCATTACAAAACGTGCTGGGCGCTGTTGCTGTGGCTCGGGGTGTGCTTCGGTAACGACTTTACGTTCGGTGTGCTCGACAAGTTGATCGCCACCGTGACTCACTACTATCCGTTGCTGGAGCGCGCTTTTCTGTCGCTGAGTTCGGCTCTGCCGCGCTTGTCCGAGAGCGTATCACCGCCACCGAGCGGAGACCGCGACGACGGGATCGATCGTCTCGATGTCGCGACTGCGAGCGGCCATCGTGACGACGCGAATAGCGACGAGCGTGCTGTCGCGATCGCTCGTTCGTTGACACTGGCGTTTCGCGCGCTGCAACGACTTCTCGGCGCGACGGCGACTCGCTGCGAGGAGATTACCTCTGCAATCAAAAGCGAGATCATCGCTACCACGACCGCGCCAACGGCGTCGAAAGCGAGTGACGATGAACGCCAACGTACCATCGGCGACACCGCCGAGCCACGACCGTTCAACGCTACGGAATCGGCGTTTGCGCGGTGGATAGTGCGCGAGCAAGCCCTCGCGATAACGCAACGGAGCGACGCGGACTCGTCGTCGAACGCGCCTTGCGCAAAGACAGCGACGGACGAGCGCAAGTTGCGTCTGTGGCTCGCGCGACAATTGTGGAGTTTTTTCTACGTTTTGGAGTTGCCGAGCGAATTCACATCAGGTCAACGTTTTCGCATATGTCCGACGATGCGGATAAATGCGTCTTTCGAAAAGCCGTATGTGTCGCACGACGCTTTTTTGGCATTGAGTCAAGTGGATTTGCAACGGCACATATATTCAATAATGCGTCAGGGAGTGTAGACGCGTAAGCGGTTTTTTTTTTAGCCGATCGTCTATATATCGCGCATCGATCATGATAGGTCTGACGCTCGCGTGCGTCGTCGCGTTGACGATCGTAGCGGTTCTCGCGTACGTCATCGTACGCTTCATGCATTTCGTATTGTTCGCGCAAGCGTGAGGTCTCGTGGACGAGACTGCTCGTGTGCGCGGGGAGCGAGTGCCGCTGCGAATTTCCCTGTGGCAGAGCGAGCCGAGAAACAACGGCGGCAGCAGCGGTAGTACTGCGACGATGCACCGAATCGCTCGAGCAGTGTTTGACGAGACCGCGGTGTGTTCGGCGGTGCCATCGCCAATATCGTGAGTACGCGCACTGACCAATTCGCACGATCGAGTGCGCGCGCGCAACGGTGCGAAGCAACGGGGTTTCGCGGCGGCTCTCGATCGCTCGAAAAATCACCTGATTCGCGTGTAGAACGATCGGCGATGGCGTTTGTTGACGACGACGAATATTCCGTGTATCGCGACAGCGCCCACATGGACGATATCCTGTCGATGCTGGAGGAAACGCCGCGACAATCCCGCGATTCTCAGCGTTGCAGCAGCGGCGGCTGCGGCAGCAATAAGTCACCGCGACGGAATTGCGAACGTAACAACCATGTGCCCGCCGAGAAGGTAGCGCGAATCAGCGACACCGTCAGCGGTTCGACGACCGCGTGTTTCTTTCAAAACGATCTCATCGATCGAGTCAGACGATTGTCCGACCGTCAACTGGACGCCGTGTATGATACTCTGTTACGTCATCATCATTATTACCACAGCTTCGATGAATCGCGCGACGCGTCATGGCGAAGAATAGCAGCAGCAACGAACAGCAACAGCCGCCTCTCGGTGTCAAGCGCATCGAGAACAGCGAGACGACCTCGTCGCGATTCGCGTACGCTAACGTGCTGGAACGATGCGCGAATATGGACGCTGTGCGCGACGGAGCTCGGTATATCGTCGAGAATGCGTTGAGCGCGCAAAGAGGCGACGAGCGCGCGCTTCTCGAATTGACGCGCTGACGCGCGATCGACGAAGACGACACTCGCTCGACGCGGCATCGTTCAGCGGTAACCACTGAACGCGCCAATTACGAGAGAGTGCGCAACTTTTTGCACGAACGCGCGATCGATCCGATACTGCGCATCACTCGCAACGCGTCGCAGTCGTGGACATTGGGTCAATTGGTGATGGCGCTCGTATTGAACGCGCCATATTTTTCCGCCCCGGATCGCGATCTATTGTGCGCGTTGTGTCTGTCGGAAGAGGCCGATTTTGTGCACGATTACGCCGCAGAATTGGCCGGTGTCGCTCACGAGGAGCCGAGAAGGAATCGCACGCTGGCTCTGGCCGAAACCTGCGCCCTGCTCAAGAGCTGCATGCGCTCAAACGATCGCGCGAGCTTCGAACGACTCGACGCCGCTGATCGGAGTCGAGTGTTGAGCGAGCCGTTGGAATTGCGAGTAGATTCGTCGCGTCAGTCGCATCGGCGTCATGACGCGCGACGCCACTGTTCAATTGATTAAGCGCGTGACGTTGCACGAGCGAAATCGTTCGGTGACGTCGACTTGCGCCAGTCTGTGCAGACGCATGCCGATGACCTCGCGACACGATCCGATAACACGCGCGCGATTTCTCACAACGCTGGTGGCACGCGACGTCGAATCGGGGGGGCACTCCGGCAACGACGACGAAGATATATCAACGAGCGCGGCGCGACTGACGGCGGATACCATTCGCGCCAAGCTATTGCACGCGCACGGTCGTTGGTCGGTAATCGAGCCGCGTTTCGCCCAAGCTACGGTTCGCCGCGATAACGATGGATCGATTGTTGCTGCGTGGCGGGGAAAGGACGCAATGACGACACCGCGACAGCGACGACGACGCTGCCGCGATAACGACGACGTCGCCGACAACGACGATTACTACTAGCAACCGCGCAACGCAACGCGCCGTCGCGCCGATGATCGGACTGACGACGGTCCGACAATGCGACGGCGGCGGCACGAGTCGCGGCAAGAGCATCGCCGATGTGTGGCGGGAGATTCGTCGAACCTATGAGGCGAATCGACGCGATATCGTGCACGCCTACGGCGGTTCGGCCGACGCGTTGACGGCGATCAATGAAACGTACGAGTCGCTGGTGAATATACTGTGCGACGTAGTGCTGATAACGCATTACGACGACTCGACTCTGAGCGAGTACGCGACGAACGCGCGAGCTCTGGCCGAACGGCACGGTCTGGTCATTCTGTCGCTCTGCTGGATGCGGCGATCGAACAATATGCGCCGCGCAATCTCGTCCGCCGAGGCGAGAAGGTTTCACGCTTACATCGCCGACTCGTATATGGATTCGGACGACGACGCGCACCGTGATTGCCGCGACGAGTCTTCCCGCTCGTCGAACGCAGCCACGGATTCGAGAGACAACGAGAGGACCACCACCGGCGGCGTCGATGCTCATCGGAGGACGGTTCCGCGGTTGTTTCGCCATTGCGACCCGCCCGATGAGCGCGACGAGGATGCGTCGTCGTGCGGGTCGCGACCGCGCGACAACGAAGAGACCGACGACGACAACGACGACGATGAGGACGACGATCGTACGCGTCCGGGGCTCGAGCACACCGCGGTATCGGTGATTCGTGCCGCGCATCATCGAGCCTGGCATCACTCAGCGGCCCGTCGCTATCGACGTCATCGCCCGTGCCCGTTTGTAACGGTCGCGCCTCCAGGCTCGGTTGTTTCGGGTTGATCCGGCCCTGTGGCTTGGATCGCGGTTTGCGAGCCGACCACAGGAAAGATTTTCAGGTGAAGGTGTGTGTGTGGTGTGTGTATGTGTCAATAAGCGAAGACAAAATAAGTATAACACAATAAGTCTTTATTTGCCCGTCACGACCGCGTGCCGTGACGCGACGTCCCAATGTTTGGGTGTTAGGTGATTGCGTGAATCGTTTCCGCGGACGCTACGAGCCCCGCGGGGTCACCGTGGTAGGTGAGCGATTTGCTTGGGGCTTATTTCTGTAATTATTTCGGACGGCGCTTGACCCGCACCGAGGATGAGGGTCGAGCCACCGATTAGTGACCGCGCGGTGTGTGTTTCCGTTGTGATTTAAAGCGCTAGCTTGGGTGATTCGGCACGCGACTTGACGACGGGTCGAAAAAAACGGTATAAGAACGCGTTGCGACACGTCGCGCTCGCTTTTGTCCTCGGCCGCAGCGTTGATCGCCCCGGGGGTCGAGGGGTGCGGGCGATGGGAGTATTCCTCGTGTGCTGGACCGACGCGTCAACTCACAGCTGATCAGCTCTTGCCTTCCTGGTGTCCTATTTGATGAAATTAAGAAAGAGATATCGTGAGATCGTTCCGGTGAACACACCGGAGCGACGGCAAACTCGCCGTCCGACCCCTATATCGCAAAGACGGCACAAAAGAAGATCGTTCCGGTGAACACACCGGAGCGACGGCAAACTCGCCGTCCAATCCTTATATCGCGAAGACGGCACGAAATATCGCAAGGACGGCACAAAATAAGATCGTTCCGGTGAACACACCGGAGCGACGGCAAACTCGCCGTCCGATCCTTGATATCGCGAAGACGGCACAAAAGAAGATCGTTCCGGTGAACACACCGGAGCGACGGCAAACTCGCCGTCCGATTCCTTATATCGCAAAGACGGTACAAAATAAGATCGTTCCGGTGAACACACCGGGGCGACGGCAAACTCGCCGTCCGATCTTTATAGCGCAAAGAACAGGTATTATTAATCACCGTCGTAGACGGCCTGGTAACTAACTTACGAATTTCGGCAGAAGCTTCTCGGTTGATCCTCTCTCGGAAAGAACTAGCCGCGGAGACGGAACTCTGGAGACTCTCTCTCGTCAAAATCTGCCGGGGTTATATACCCGAGATTTTGGGGCTTCGGTTTTCCTCGCCCTTAATCGGAGTTAATTCCGCTTTTTAATCGGAATTAATCGTGATTATGCGGCGTCTGCCGAATAACTTCGGCGGTGCCGCTAGCTCGGTTCGGCGGCCGATCGTGCCCGAGCGTCGTTGCCTGATAGTCGGGCATATTCGGCCGAGCGCGACGTTTAGGCGCGGTGTCAGCGCGGGTCGGGAGGTGTGCGCTCAGCTGACTGTCGCGTGCTGCTAGGCGGCAGTCAGCGTAACGGCACAAAGATTTTTGTGTCGTTACACGTTGCGCAATCGTTTGTTGAGTCAGTTCTTCGGCAAGGTACTGTACTACGTGCGAGAGTTTGTAATCTGCGATCACACGGGCATGGCGTTTCACAAGTCGTTTCGCGTGATCGACTCGGCCCGCGTGGAGCGTATGCTCGAGTCGATCGCGCAAACACCCGACGCGACGACTCGTCTCCTCGTCGCGCTGTTGTGACAACCGCGACGTTCCATCGACGATCGCGCAAACACCCGACGCGACGACTCGTCCCGTCGTCGCGAACTAAGACGTTTTGGCTAGCGTTCGCGATCGATCGTTACCGGCGATATACCCATTTGTTGTAAAACGCGCAATATGGGACAACAAAAAGCCAGATTGTTACGCAATTTCAGCGTGTCTTTTTCGTTACGTCCGGTCGGTTCGCGGACAAGCGCAATGTTTCGGTCGCAACGCGCGGGAAAGGTTCTTCGTCGCGACGATGCGTCAATCGCGATTCGCCGAATTCGATTGATTGGCGCGATGATACTGCTGCTGGCTGCGTGCGCGGCAGCGTTTCTAACGTTGGCGCGAGCCATTGACACCGCGGTAAACGCCGATGCGGTGTCGAGAAAGCGCGCCAGATCGCCGTCGTGCGACGACGCAACGCGCGGCATCGATGGCGATGACGACGAGGGGGCGTCCAAGAGACGACGACCGTTTGGTGACGATCGGCTGCGACGGTTTCGTCGCGTGACGATCGAACTGCCGGACCGGTCGTCCGATACGCGCGACTGCGATCTGGGACACGCTCGCGAATGTCTGGTCTCGGATGGTTACGCCGCGCGCTTCGAATGCGCGGAATCGCGCAGCTTGTCGCTGCGCGTATGCGCTCACGTGTCCGCCCCGGTGATCGTGCACATGACCGACTACGACTACGGCGAACATCTAGGCACGGATCTCACGCTACGCGCCAATACGTCCGTCGACAAGGGTTACTGCGTGAGCGAGTCGCTGGCCGCGCGATTGCGCTATCTCAACGAGCCGGATCGCGCGGCGACTAGCGAGATCGGCCGAGCCAGGCGCCAATGTCACGTCGCCAACGCCGATTGGATGCTCGTGTGCAAGCGAGCCACTCAGGACACCTCCGTCGGCTCGTTCAACTTTGCGTGTCGATGCAAGTATCCGCATCTCATGACAAACGCGAGCGACCCGCTCTCGGCATGCTCGCGCGACGTCGATTGCGGCGACCACGGTCGCTTGGACGAGGCGTCTCGCGCGTCAGACGTCGATCCGTTCGTGAACGGGCGATGCGAGTGCGAGGATAGATGGATCTCCGAG
Source organism: Harpegnathos saltator (assembly GCF_003227715.2). Classification (NCBI taxonomy): domain Eukaryota; kingdom Metazoa; phylum Arthropoda; class Insecta; order Hymenoptera; family Formicidae; genus Harpegnathos; species Harpegnathos saltator. The sequence continues at coordinate 153,244 of NW_020230072.1, read as the reverse complement.
CGCGACGACGTGATCGGTCCGTTCTGCCGGGAAGCAACCGTGGGCGAGTGGCCGAGTTTGTTGCCCGAGCCCAACTACGGCGACGACGGATTTCTCGATCTGTCGTCCGAGTTTGTGGACGCGGGTTTTCGCGCCGTGATTGAGCGCGAACGGCGCGACAGCGAGAACGCGCCGGTGCGACTGGCCGATCCGTGCCACCCGTGCCCGATAGTCGCCACGGACGACGGAAGCGCGTACTTTTGCAGCGACGAGTTCGGTATCGCGGAATCGAGCGACGGCGCGCCAACGATCGCTCGAGCGTACATCGGTGTGCGTCGAGAACGCGATTACTTGCGCGGCAACGGCGGTCAATTCCCGAACGTGTGTCTGCGCCTCTCGTCGGCTGAGGGGCTCGTGAGTGATCGGTTTCTCCAATTCATGACCAGCGAGACAACCGCGCGCACCGGCAAAGGTCTCGAGCGCGACGGTTTCGCGTTGGAGATTGGCGTATTGTTCGATCGGGCGACCGCCCAGCGAAGGTTCGACAACGCGAGCGACAGCTTCGACGAGTTGCCGAGTTATCGTCGATTCGCGCGCTCGCTCGTCGCACCGGAGAACGACCATCTGCGCGATCTGGCGACGATCTGGACGTTCAATCATCCGTCGATCGCGAAACATCTTCGCCTAGTGTGCAAACCTCTGCGATCGTTCTGGGGCGACGCGACGCACACCGATCTGGCGTTCGAGTCGAGCACCTTGTACTCGCCGTATCCGTTTTATCGTGACGCGATGGCGTTTGACTACTACATGTATTATCCGCGCGGCACCGAGCTATGAGCGATTCACGGTGAGGTGGACATGACGGCGTACCTGCTACCGAAAGCGGTCGCCTGTCCGGACGAGCGAGGTCTCGACGCGAACGACGTGGTTTTTAGCGGACCTCACGTTTACACGGACAAGGACACGGCGCACAATATGGCGAGAGCCATGTTACCGGTGTGTCTGATGGAACACAAGGAGGACGAGGAGCCTCGGGTGGCGTATCGACGACTGATGATCAATTGCGCGCATCCAAACGACACCGTAATGGTAACAACTGCGTAATGGTGCGCAACGATCATTTGATCGTTTACGCGTCCTTGCTGTGGTATCCCACGGACATGAGAATGTTGCGTTTCTGCGGCGAACGAGGAGCGTGCGCTGCTACTACTACCGCGCGGCAGAATTGCGATTACGACGCTAGCGATAGCGTCGCGCGCCACGCTCGTCAAGATTCGGTGGGTAATGGGGGGTGAAAAAAATCATAAATAAACAAAATGTTTCTCTGTGCTACAAAAACGCAGTTTACTTTATTCCCCAATGTGTCGAGAAAAAAGCCGAATGTGTCCACATCGAGATAAAATTGATAGATTGTTCGGCACGGCGGAATCATTCAATCACATTGCACAAGCAATCCAGACACTTTTCATACGACAGCATCCACATGTCGCGAAATTGCTCGTTGTACCGAGTGATGATGCGATCGTTCGAGTGCTCTCGCTCGTGGGCCAATGCACGAAAACGCAATACGGACAGTGCTCGGCGTGCATCGTTTTCAGATCCTCGCGCGATCTCGCGATACCGAGCACCACGGTGAACAAACACGCGTGACATCGCACAATCAAGTCGCTCGCGCTATCGAAATATCCCGGCCGATCGCTCCGTAACGCGGCGTTTGAATTGCACGGCGGCGATTCCTCGTCGCTAGAGGCGGCCTCCGGCTCTTCGACCTCGTTGGCACGATCATCCTCGTTGATCACTACTGTTTCGGTATCGCTGCTGCTGCTGCTGTTGCTGCTGCTGCTGCTGCTGCTGCGGTTGTCGTCGTCCTCGCAGTTGTCGCGACAATCGCCACCGTAAACATCAATGTTGGCGTTCACGTCCTCAACAGTAGCGCGATCGTGGTGGTGGTGCGTCGTGGTCTCGATCTGCACCACGGCGAAACCATCCGTCGCGAGCGATTCGACAATTTCGCGCGAGGCCAATGCTCGGTCGGTATTCTCGTCCAGGAAACTGTCGAATCGCCGCGCAATGTCGCGATAGAAGAAATTCTCGTGATCGAAAGTCGACCACATGCAATCGTATTGATATGCCACACACGCGCAGCGACAATACGTGGATAATCTGCAATTCTGCGACAATGCGGTGGAGTGGCATAATCGGCACTTTATCCGACCGAGAGCAAGCGCCCGCCTCGAGCACTTGGAGTAGCAGCAGTGACTTATCACGTCTTCGACCACGTGGTCGCACTTACGCCGCGGCGCGATTCGGTGATACAAACGCATAAAGACACGCGCCGAGTACTTGAAACTGAGCGACGATACACCAGCGTCGCTTCGCACTCTCCATGCTGAACGGTACCTGGGCACGGCGCATCGAGCGGCGGCACCGGTCACTGATCGCACCGTGTTTGCGTTCGGTGTCGCCGTGTCAACAGAATCAACGCGACGAAGCGCTCAGCCTGCTCGTGCTCGTCATCGTCGGCGTTGCTGGGATGGTTCAACCGAAACATCGTGAATTCACACCATGGTCTCGTGATCCTCGTTGTCGCGAAATCGCCGCGGATAGAACGCGATCGCGTCCGCCAGATACGGCGTTCCGTACGCTCGGTATATGTCGCGTTGACGCATTAGTTCTCCGTTCTCCAGATGAATCTCCCACGAGGGATGCGCGATCGATCGTCCCTCGTACGGCAGCATCCACGATGGATACGACGTGCCAAATTCCGCGACTTTGAGCCTCGGCGGCATGATCGAACAACGATAAGAGGTGGTGTTGTATCGACAAAGGTTTCGGGCCGAGTGCGATCGAAACTCTGACGAGCCAGCGAGATATACATGTCACGGTACTGTCGCGAACAATGACGAACCGCCGCGCGCACCGGTTATCACGAACAATGACGAACCGCCGCGCGCATCGGTTACCGCGAACAATGGCGAATCGTTACAATATCATATCGTATATCGCGCGTGTATTGACTCTTCCGCTCGAGTGACCGCACTCGAGACAATTGAGCAAACACTGCGCATATCCGACGATGTAGACGGTTTTTTGTCTTATCGCTCGCGCACAACGGTGCGATAACGAAAATCTAGATTGGCGAGTTTCGATCGATCTCGTTCGAACGAGCGAGTCGCTCGTAGTAGCAACCGGAATCACTGTCCTCGTGATAATAGTTATCGGCCGCTATCTCGTCGTCGTCATCGCGCGGCGGCAACTGTGGATCGCGCCACTGCCCCACTGCCTCGTCGTCGTCATCGCGTGCAAATGACACATGGCGGTCGTTGATCACGTCGATCGAATACTCGTCGCAGAATAATGGCAATAACGCCATCAACCAGTACACCACACGATCGAACAGATGATGTTTCACGGTGGCTCGCGACGTCGAATCGTCGTCATCGCGACGATCATTAAACGACGAGACGCCGGTTGGATCCGCCGCGTCGGGAACGGCCTCGTTGCGCGTCGACGCTCGAAGAGTCGATCTGTTGACGCGGCGACATCGTTGGGACCGACGTTCCACGGTGAATGCGTTGGTCAGTACAAACAGCAGTTCCAGAGTGACCTCGTGATCGATCGGCGAAGAGACGCACTTTCGATCGGAATCCGCTTTTCCTCGTCGGAGCAGCACGCGTAGATTCGACCACGGGAATCCGCGCGATTCGTGTAGCAGTAACGTCGCGCCGTCGGCAACTCGGACTCGAGGTATCGCTTGAGATCGCTCGGCGAGGGTGGCGGCGCGCCGATCTACATGTCGAGCCATAGGCCGCATCGTTGAGCGATATTTGACAGCGTATTGTAGACGATACGTCGGCCGAGTTGCAGCCGACAGCAATATCGACACTCGTTTCGCATCGACGCGCGACGCAGCTCGACGTCCTCGCGTCGATGCGACGACGGTGCGGCAGAGTCGTCGAGCCCTCCGCCGCCACATCGACAGCCGGAAGAAGCCGGCGGCGCGTCTCGAATGTTTCGGACCTTTCCTTGGCGCGCGATGGAAACGACTCTAGCCTAGGTCGCTCCGATGGACAGAGCGTGGCAGTTGATCACGCCGCGCAGTTGGCGTTCGCGTTGAAATCTCGACAATACCACGTGCAACGCCTTCTCGTTCATACCGTAGGCGTCCACGTAGCAATGCGGAAACGACGTTTCGTCCAGCGTTAAACCTTGCACCTGATACACCGTTGTGGCGGCGTCTATCACGAACAGCAACATGTTGAAATTGTAATCCCAATGATCGTCGTCGTCGCGACGAGTCCACTTGCTGCCGTACTCGTAGGGCTTTACGAGCGTGCGACGTACACGACACAGCGTGCCGTTCTCCGTCTCGATCACGACCGAGTCATCGGACTCGATCTCGCGCACGATCACGCGCGAGCCCACCTGGACGGGCCAATTGGCGCCAGAGTGAATCATGCAATAACGCATACCGCACAATACAAAGTGCTCATTCGCGTACGGATCGTCCGTCAGTCGTTGCCGAACGGCGACGTCGTCGGTCTCCCATCGACGATCGTTGTTGCGGACACGCTCAAACGCCACGACGTTGCGTCGGTAGCGCAGGCAGCAACGACCGCTGCGCGTGTAATCGCAGCGATTGGAGTCGTCACCGCCGCAACCGCCGCACAACGGCAATTGCGCCACACGATGTAGCGATCGCCCAATTAGCATAGTTTACTCGTTCGTTCGACGCGACAATCACGCGCGGCAATGAGCGAAATCGGCGTCTGTGCTGCAATTGGCCACGGCGCGCATGGATCGCACGAACGAGCGCATGTCGACTAGCTTGACTCGCGATAATCCGTAAAGTGCCAGAAGAACCGCGTTCTCGTGGCCGCCGGTGCGAGCGGTGAAACAAGCGAGTCGGCGCAGCAATCGTGGATCCGTGGCTCGCACGTTCCCGTACATGAAACAGATATCGTCGTAGCCCAGCATGGTGCGCACCCGTGATCCTCCACTTCGCCTATGGGCGCTGTTGATTGCAATCGCCCACTATGAGCGCGATTCGACCGCTCAGCGCCACGTTCAGCAGCTCGGCCAGCGAACCCTCGATGAGCGAGTACTCGTCCACAAAAACCAATTCGCGGCTGGTCGCGGCGACCATCGCGCGCCGTTCTCGACAACGTCGAGAGAATTCGGCTCGACCGGCGGCGATGGGCCGCTCTCCTAACGACGCGTGCAGATTACGCACATTGGACAGATTCATCAGCCAGGCATGATGGTGCGCGCATGCAGATTGTCGCGACCGGCGAATCGTCGAAACGTAGCGTCGATAAAATTGCGCTTCTTCACGAGGTATAGCACGCTGGCGAATCGATCGAGCATAGACCCAGCAGAAACGTCTTGCCGGAACCGGCCACGCCAGTCGATCACCACCGTCTATTGGCGCGCGGTCGATCCTCGTGGGACCAGATGCACCGATGGTGCTCACGACGCGACGCTGCTCGAAGTCATCGAGTCGAGGTCACGGCTAGCGCGTTCTCACCGCCGCACCGTGTCGCGCTCGATATCCCGCCGATCGTCGTCACGACCGACGCGCCGTAATTACAACGACGATCTTTGCGCGCAACTCGCCCCGTTCGCTTCTCGTCACCAGAATCTGACGCGAAGACACGCGGAATCGTTCGCTCACCGCGTACCGCGGCCGCGGTGAAACGAAACGCGTCGATCGGACGATCGGATTCGGCAAAGTCCGTCCACGGTCCAACGAGAATCGTTCTCTTGGACGCTATACGCGACGTCGTTTCGTCGGAGGGCCGAATCGTCGACACGCCGGCGTCGGGCGGCCGATCCTCCGCCTCGACGAAACCGTCGCGTTTGTTTCTCGGACGTGAAGTCGCGCGCATCGTCCCACCACCAACGACGCTCGGGCTTGTCCGCGTAAACACACACCACTCCACAACCTCGAAATTCACAGAATCGAGCGAACAATCGCGCGGACTCGAGCTCATCAGGCCGAACCAGCGAAAGAACAAACGCACCGCCGATCGAACAGGCAAATCGCGCGCGGTAGCGGCGTCCTCACGCCCTCGTCATCGAAACATAGCTCGATCGCGATCAATTCGCCAGCGTTGTCGTCCGAGTTGGCGCATAGTTGCGACATCTCGTCGTATTGTCGCCACTTTTCGAGCAGCCACGCTGTCGCAACGGGTTCGTCACTGTCATTTTCGCGGCGGGTTCGTCATTCGCCAATTTCGCGACTTTGCCGCGTTCGATTCGCACGTGCGACGCTATAACGAGCGATTCGACCGACGGTGACTTTCGGATCATCGACACGCGCACAATCGTCTCGCTGGCGTTTCGCTGTTGCTCCTCGCGCAGTTGTTGCGCCAGTGTGGCCACCACGTTGTTCAGACGATTCAAGCTCGACAGTTCAATGTCGCAAAACTCGCGCGTGTCGAGCGCCGCCGTCTCGACAATCGTCGGTCGCTCGTCATCGCCTCGCGACTCGTTCGTCCGAAACCTGCCGCGACAGTTTGCCGCTGCCGACCGACGGATCATTATTGCGGCGTCGCGACCCACGAACAAGTTACACCTCGAGCTACCCGATTCCTCTAGCTTCAAACGCGCGAGAAGAACGAACGAATCGTCGATGAAAAATCACAATTATATACGCTGTGCGAGGAAAGGCCGATGTCTGGAAGTGGAATAAATCGAGCGTGAAAAAATAATAGATTTTTTTATTCAATCGACCATTGTCGAACAAAACGAAAATCTCCAACAGAACAGCGGTATCAATGTGTCAGCCAGTAAATCACATTCGCGCCATGGTCCAACGGCACGGTCACCGGAGATGCAAAATCACGAGTGCGCACTCGATCGATCACTTGGGACAGCAGTCCAACGTGATCTCCATGTGGAACCGTCCTCGCTGACAAACGGCCGTTGTCGAGGCTCCGCGCTGTTGATCGCCACGGTGCGATCAGATCAACGGAGAAGGGGCGAGACCTCCGGACAAAAGCGTTCATATGCTCTCGATGAACACCCAGTCGCTCCAAGTGAGCACGACAGCAAATCATCCAGTATCGCGCGCTTCGCGTGTATCGGTGTAGGCACCGGCGCAACGCGACTCAAAAAAGCACCACTGTCGCTCCTCGATCGTCGCTGAATCCGCCATTGCCTCGCATTGTGCAACAATCGCGGCACGGTGTACTCGGCTACGCGCGATATCGCACACAGCCAGCATCCGCGAGTGTCGTACTTTGTACGTTTGGTGGGATCGATATAACCGTTCAACCATAAATCTCCGGTCTCGAAATCTTCTTCGTCATACGCGTAATCTTGTTGCGGCCAGATATTGAGCGAATGAATCGCACAGCATCGGCATTATGCGAAACAACCAGTATATAACTCGCGCCAATGGCGATTCGACACATCAATCATCACCTCGTCGCACGATAATTCGCACGAAGAGCTTTCCGCAAACACGGTGCGCAACGCGGCCAATAATTCGTGCGTCAATATGCGCTCGTCGTCATCGCGATACCGCTGGGCCATGTCCTTCTCTTCGTCATCATCGGTCCTCGTATCGTCATCATTGTGCGTTATTCTTGCGATCACGCACACGAACCGACAGCTCGACCACGGATACCGCAACTCGGCTCCATGCGATTGCAATACACACCGCGAGTCCGCGCCATTTGCGAAATTAGCTCGATCACGTGATACGGCGACCCGAACGATTTTTTCCTCGTCATTCTCCAGGTAGCCGATAGCCTCGGCAAAGATATCCTGAACAATGTAACGACGCGCGCAATACGGACATTGCGACTCGCATTCCAGACGTTGTTGGCGATACCGCAGAATAACCTCGGACGCGGACAATGCGTCATTGCGCGATTCAACGGCCATTATCGCGCAACTTTGGCAAAGACTCGCAGCGACGTTGAAAAAATTCGCGATATATACGCACGGCGTTGGACATTTCGATGAGAGTGGGGTGCAAGCAAATACGTTAGAGAACAAAGAGCCGTACTATCGGACGCGAGTATCGTCGATAAGGGCACCGCGTTTTCGTCGCGAGATAACACCGTCCGAGTGAACGGCCATAATCGCGACAGACGCGACCCGATCGATTTCGCGCGCGCATCCAATGACGCGACGTACAACGTACGCGATCAGTCGAATCGCTCTGTACAGCGAGGACATGACTCGTGTTGCACGCTCTTACGAAAGTTTTATCGAGTTTCCGGTTTTTTTTCAACGAATTCGCACGATCTCTCGATCAGTAATAATTGTCCGCGGCAACAACTGGCGGCGCGTCGGGCAAGGACGTGACGCGAAATAAAATGTCTCTCGTCAATAACGGCATTATACGCGCGAGCCAGTACAAAGCACTGGGCCAGTGTTCGCACGGTGGCACGGTCACGACCCACTCGACTTTCTCCTCTCGTGTTCGCGTCGCCCCGAAAATTCAAACACGTCGTCCAAAACGGACAAAATTACCTCCACGGTGTTTGCGCCATTGTCCACACGGCACTCCGATCATACGAACGCGGCGTCGTCGGCTCGAGGTGACGACGTGACGTCAATCTGACAGTGCCGTATCGCATGAAATGCTCCTTGTCACCGTAGCGATGTTTGGCCGCGTCGTTCAACAGCAAATCCGCAATATCACGCTTCGCACAGTCTCGGTGACGGTTGCCACGGCTGAGCGACGACACCAAATTTTCGCATTTCGCGCCAACGTCGTATACCCGCGACAAAATCCGGCAATGTATTCTCGCGAATGTACGCGAGGGAACATTGCGTGCATCTGTCGTGCAACGAGCCCGGTGTCTGTCGAGTCTCGGCGACCACACCGTTCATCAGCACGAGTATTCGTCGTGCTCCAAACGCAACGCTCGCCGCCGCAATGCGGGTGCACCGGAACGGATTGCACATCGAGATCAAACGACTCGCACATCATGGGCATTATGCGCGACAGCCAGAATACGATCTCGCACCAGTGTTCGAACGACGCGTTCAACGTGACACTGTATTGCGACATACGATCTTCGTCGATCAGCAAATAAGTCTGCTCGGTGAACAGTTCCAACAACAGGTCAACAGTTCAATGGAGACAGCGCAATTGCCAAGTCGCGACGATGATTCTCGCGACCCGTCGTCGTTCGCGCCGTTACGTTCGCTCTCGTACTCTTCGTAATTGTGCAACACCGTGGTGCACAGAGTAATTTTTTGAAACGGTGCCCACGGATAGATCAACGATTGTTCTCTGGAGTCGCAATAGTCTCGGGTGTTTCTCAGCGCGCTCGAAATAATTCCGCGACATCGCCGGCATCGGCGAATACGTTCGATAGCGAATTTTTCTCATCGGATATGTACGCCTTGGCATCTTGCAACAGATTGACAATTAGATCTCGACGTATGCAATACGGGCAAATGACCCGTCGCTTCGCTCGTTCGATTCGATACTCGGCCAAAACCGGCATCACGTTCGACGTTTGCGACGGTTGCGAATGCTGCTGCTGTTGCGCATAATGGTTCTCTTACATTTTCTACAATATGGAAACGGTAAATTATCGGACGATTGGGTGAGATGTAACGAATAAACACAATTGTACAATATAGCGTTTATTTTCTTACGTTATACCATAAGTGAACATATTCGTCAACTTCATCAGGCTTGTCTACACACATACGAAAACAAACACCGACATAACGGCGGCGAAGATTCGAGTCAACCAGTAATTAATATTTCAGGCGAGCCGTCGACTCGTGGGTCCATTGT
>NW_020230072.1:69977-143023 GCF_003227715.2 Harpegnathos saltator | reverse complement strand
TATAGCACGCTGGCGAATCGATCGAGCATAGACCCAGCAGAAACGTCTTGCCGGAACCGGCCACGCCGTCGATCACCACGCGTCTATTGGGCGCGGCGGTCGATCCTCGTGTGGACCAGATGCACTCGATGGTGCTCACGACGCGACGCTGCTCGAAAGTCATCGAGTCGAGTGTCACGGCTATCGCGTTCTCACCGCCGCACCGTGTCGCGCTCGATATCCCGCCGATCGTCGTCACGACCGACGCGCCGTAATTACAACGACGATCTTTGCGCGCAAACTCGCTCCGTTCGCTTCTCGTCACCAGAATCTGACGCGAAGACACGCGGAATCGTTCGCTCACCGCGATACCGCACCGTCGGTGAAACGAAACGCGTCGATCGGACGATCGGATTCGGCAAAGTCCGTCCACGTCCAACGAGGAATCGTTCTCTTGGACGCTATACGCGACGTCGTTTCGTCGGAGAGGCCGAATCGTCGACACGCCCGGCGTCGGGCGGCCGATCCTCCGCCTCGACGAAACCGTCGTCGTTTGTTCTCGGACGTGAATGTCGCGCGCATCGTCCCACCACCAACGACGCTCGGGCTTGTCCGCGTAAACACGCACCACCGACTCACAACTCGAAATTCACAGAATCGAGCGGACAATCGCGCGGACTCGAGCTCATCAGGCCGAACCAGCGAAAGAACAAACGCACCGCCGATCGAACAGCGCAATCGCGCGCGGTAGCGGCGTCCTCACGCTCCTCGTCATCGAAACATGGCTCGATCGCGATCAATTCGCCAGCGTTGTCGTCCGAATTGGCGCATAGTTGCGACATCTCGTCGTATTGTCGCCACTTTTCGAGCAGCCACGCTGTCGCAACGGGTTCGTCACTTGTCATTTTCGCGGCGGGTTCGTCATTCGCCAATTTCGCGACTTTGCCGCGTTCGATTCGCACGTGCGACGCTATAACGAGCGATTCGACCGACGGTGACTTTCGGATCATCGACACGCGCACAATCGTCTCGCTGGCGTTTCGCTGTTGCTCCTCGCGCAGTTGTTGCGCCAGTGTGGCCACCACGTTGTTCAGACGATTCAAGCTCGACAGTTCAATATCGCAAAACTCGCGCGTGTCGAGCGCCGCCGTCTCGACAATCGTCGGTCGCTCGTCATCGCCTATCGCGACTCGTTCGTCCGAAACCTGCCGCGACAGTTTGCCGCTGCCGACCGACGGATCATTATTGCGGCGTCGCGACCCACGAACAAGTTACACCTCGAGCTACCCGATTCCTCTAGCTTCAAACGCGCGAGAAGAACGAACGAATCGTCGATGAAAAATCACAATTATATACGCTGTGCGAGGAAAGGCCGATGTCTGGAAGTGGAATAAATCGAGCGTGAAAAATAATAGATTTTTTTTATTCAATCGACCATTGTCGAACAAAACGAAAATCTCCAACAGAACAGCGGTATCAATGTGTCAGCCAGTAAATCACATTCGCGCCATGGTCCAACGGCACGGTCACCGGAGATGCAAAATCACGAGTGCGCACTCGATCGATCACTTGGGACAGCATGTCCAACGTGATCTCCGTGGAACCGTCCTCGCTGACAAACGGCCGTTGTCGAGGCTCCGCGCTGTGATCAGCCACGGTGCGATCAGATCAACGGAGAAGGGGCGAGACCTCCGGACAAAAGCGTTCATATGCTCTCGATGAACACCCAGTCGCTCCGAAGTGAGCACGACAGCAAATCATCCAATATCGCGCGCTTCGCGTGTATCGGTGTAGGCACCGGCGCAACGCGACTCAAAAAAGCACCACTGTCGCTCCTCGATCGTCGCTGAATCCGCCATTGCCTCGCATTTGTGCAACAATCGCGGCACGGTGTACTCGGCTACGCGCGATATCGCACACAGCCAGCATCCGCGAGTGTCGTACTTTGTACGTTTGGTGGGATCGATATAACCGTTCAACCACAAATCGCCGGTCTTGAAATCTTCTTCGTCATACGCGTAATCTTGTTGCGGCCAGATATTGAAGCGAATGAATCGCACAGCATCGGCATTATGCGAAACAACCAGTATATCAACTCGCGCCAATGGCGATTCGACACATCAATCATCACCTCATTGCACGATAATTCGCACGAAGAGCTCCGCAAACACGGTGCGCAACGCGGCCAATAATTCGTGCGTCAATATGCGCTCGTCGTCATCGCGGTACCGCTGGGCCATGTTCTTCTCTTCGTCATCATCGGTCCTCGTATCGTCATCATTGTGCGTTATTCTTGCGATCACGCACACGAACCGACAGCTCGACTACGGATACCGCAACTCGGCTTCCATGCGATTGCAATACACACCGCGAGTCCGCGCATTTGCGAAATTAGCTCGATCACGTGATACGGCGACCCGAACGATTCTTTGTCCTCGTCATTCTCCAGGTAGCCGATAGCCTCGGCAAAGATATCCTGAACAATGTGACGACGCGCGCAATACGGATATTGCGACTCGCATTCCAGACGTTGTTGGCGATACCGCAGAATAACCTCGGACGCGGACAATGCGTCATTGCGCGATTCAACGGCCATTATCGCTCAACTTTGGCAAAGACTCGCAGCGACCGTTGAAAAAATTCGCGATATATACGCACGGCGTTGGACATTTCGATGAGAGTGGGGTCCAAGCAAATACGTTAGAGAACAAAGAGCCGTACTATCGGACGCGAGTATCGTCGATAAGGGCACCGCGTTTTCGTCGCGAGATAACACCGTCCGAAGTCAACGGCCATAATCGCGACAGACGCGACCCGATCGATTTCGCGCACGTCGCAATGACGCGACGTACAACGTACGCGATCAGTCGAATCGCTCTGTACAACGAGGACATGACTCGTGTTGCACGCTCTTACGAAAGTTTTATCGAGTTTCCGGTTTTTTCCAATGAATTGCACGATCTCTCGATCAGTAATAATTGTCCGCGGCAACAACTGGCGGCGCGTCGGGCAAGGACGTGACGCGAAAGAAAACGTCTCTCGTCAACAGCGGCATTATACGCGCGAGCCAGTACAAAACACTGGGCCAGTGTTCGCACGGCGGCACGGTCACGACCCACTCGACTTTCTCCTCTCGTGTTCGCGTCGCCCCGAAAACTCAAACACGTCGTCCAAAACGGACAAAATTACCTCCACGGTGTTTGCGCCATTGTCCACACGGCACTCCGATCATATGAACGCGGCGTCGTCGGCTCGAGGTGACGACGTGACAGTAATCTGACAGCGCCGTCGTATAGCATGAAATGCTCCTTGTCACCGTAGCGATGTTTGGCCGCGTCGTTCAACAGCAAATCCCGCAATATCACGCTTCGCAGCAGTCTCGGTGACGGTTGCCACGGCTGAGCGACGACACCAAATTTTTACATTTCGCGCCAACGTCGTATACCCGCGACAAAATCCGGCAATGTATTCTCGCGAATGTACGCGAGGGAACATTGCGTGCTGTCGTGCAACGAGCCCGGTGTCTGTCGAGTCTCGGCGACCACACCGTTCATCTAGCACGAGTATTCGTCGTGCTCCAAACGCAACGCGTCGCCGCTGCAATGCGGGTGCACCGGAACGGATTGCACATCGAGATCAAACGACTCGCACATCATGGGCATTATGCGCGACAGCCAGAACACGATCTCGCACCAGTTTCGAACGACGCATTCAACGTGACACTGTATTGCGACATACGATCTTCGTCGATCAGCAAATAAGTCTGCTCGGTGAACAGTTCCAACAACACGGTCAACAGTTCAATGGAGACAGCGCGATTGCCAAGTCGCGACGATGATTCTCGCGACCCGTCGTCGTTGCGCCGTTACGTTCGCTCTCGTACTCTTCGTAATTGTGCAACACCGTGGTGCACAGAGTAATTTTTTGAAACGGTGCCCACGGATAGATCAACGATTGTTCTCTGGAGACGCAATAGTCTCGGGTGTTTCTCAGCGCGCTCGAAATCAATTCCGCGACATCGCCGGATCGGCGAATACGTTCGATAGCGAATTTTTCTCATCGGATATGTACGCCTTGGCATCTTGCAACAGATTGACAATTAGATCTCGACGTGTGCAATACGGGCAAATGACCTCGTCGCTTCGCTCGTTCGATTCGATACTCGGCCAAAACCGGCATCACGTTCGACGTTTGCGACGGTTGCGAATGCTGCTGCTGTTGTCGCATAATGGTTCTCTTACATTTTCTACAATATGGAAACGGTAAATATCGGACGATTGGGTGGATGTAACGAATAAACACAATTGTACAATTTAGCGTTTATTTTCTTACGTTATACCGATCAGTGAACATATTCGTAACTTCATCAGGCTGTCTACACACATACGAAAACAAAAACACCGACATAACGGCGGCAAGATTCGAGTCAACCAGTACATTAATATTCAGGCGAGCCGTCGACTCGTGGGTCCATTGTGTCATGATGAGTACACTTCACCGTGGAGCCAGCAATTGGATATTATGGTCAACACGTTCATAATATCATCGGTAACGGCGGCGCGATCGTAGGTCGTCGATCCGTCGCCACGGTGCAAAGCGATCTGATCGAAATGGCATGCGAATCTCGATCACTTTTCTGTTTAATGTACGAGCGAGTTCACGGGTGTTATGCTCGAAAAATAATCTTTTGTCCTGGTGAAGCACAGGAACTGCCAATTCCTGCGCGATGACTCGTTTCACGTGTATCGGTGTCAAACGTACATACGACGAGGCAACGGTGCAATGTCGCAGATTACGCCAGCGTCGCACGTTTACGGCCAATTCGGGTATCACTTGCTCCATAATGCGATCGATCGTGCAATCGAAGCAAGAATAATCTTTATCGATTTTGACGACTTTCACATTCATCATCCTCGTCACCATCCTCGTCAAGCGCCTCGTCAAGCGCCTCGTCAAGCTCGTTGTCACCATCCTCGTCAAGCGCCTCGTCAAGCTCGTTGTCACCATCCTCGTCAAGCGCCTCGTCAAGCTCGTTGTCACTATCCTCGTCAAGCGCCTCGTCACTGTCCTCAAGCGAGTCGGTTACATCTTCCACCGTGCTCGTAGTCATCGAGAAATGTTCATCGTAAGCGTGGGGGTTGTTTTTCAACAGCGTGCGAAACCACAATGGTCCTCTGGATGACAATGCGTAAGCTTTATCGTCATATGTGACACTCTCTATTCTCAAATGAAACTTATCGAACAGCATCGGCATGATTAAAGCAAGCCAATACAACAAATCGTGCCATTTATCACAAGGATCGAGATAAACCTGGTACTGGGCAAAATTGTGAATTATGTCCAACAGAGAATTCATCACCAATCGCGTCAATTCAAGATCGCGTCGTCTTTTGCGATTTCGCCGCCATCGTCACAATGCCCCTCAGGCTTCTCGAGCTCTTCGTATAATGGAACATTTGGGCGAAATATGACATTTCGAAAATTCGACCACGGCTATCGTCGTTTCTCTTCTTGACTGTTGCAATACGATGTAGCGGCTGTCAAACGACCGATAAGCGCATCTCCTATCCAACGCGGATGATTGACCGTCAGAATCGTCGGTATCTCGTCACCTGGTCGAGTTGCCGCGAATGTAATATCAATCTGTTGCACCGCATCGAACAGTCCAAGCACGAAATTATGTCCCGCGCAAAACCGACAGTGCTCTTGAGCGGTATCCATGACGTCTTGTATATCTCAGTACGAAAAAAGCGAAACACGCGCTATTTATTCAAAATTCAAGTACCCACGATATTAATGTGAAGATTGCATTATCTAATCGTTCAGTTGGATAATCTATCTCATCGTGACTGTTTATTTTTTTGAATCACTGCGATAATCGCACCTAACAAGGAGAATTGGAGAGGGGGGTGATGAAAAATAACACAGATTGCTCGTTCGATCACGTCATTTTTAATCGACCAATCAACACGCAGTTTGACACGTTCCCACTTTCTTTTCTTTTGTACAACAGGTCTAGCGTAGAGGGGGTAAAATGTATATAACGAGGCATTCCGTCGTGCGGCCGGTACTATTGTACAGTACGTAGTACGGAGCAGTCAGAGGTACAATACCAAGTACAATACAGGTACAATACAGGACCAAGAACGCTACTGCTCCGTACTACGTACGGGGAACGTTACTACTGTACATTTTGCACAATCGCACCATCGCACGGTCGCACGATCGCACAATCGCACATTGGCACGTTCTTCGACAAGTTTTTGCGCGCAACTCATACGATCGGTGCTGTTTCGCAATGTGCATTTGTTCAAATTCGTCACACGAACATGACATCGTAACCGCGGACCGATTTCGCCGTACGTTTCATTCGTTCAACCACTTGTACAACCACTCTCGGTAACCAAAGTATTTATCCAGTGACATGTTCACGTGAAACCGAAAATCCTGACAGAGCGGTGGTAAGATCTGCGTTAACCAGTACATTACGGTCTCGCACGATCCTTCGATTTGTGATACAATTTGCGGCTGCCCCCTTGCTAATTCGGACAATACTCGCTAATTCGCTCATAACGTCCTCAACGGACGAATCATCGCGTGGACCGTGTTCGATCTGACGAGCGATGATCCAAGCGCGATGTTACATAAATGTCAAAACTTTCCCAATTCAACTGACGCGCAAACGAATCAAAGTTGTGTCTTTCTTCGGACAGATGTAACACCGGCTCCGTCATCCCCCGTACAATGGCTCGTTTCACATGTGCGGGTGTAAAATGCGCATACGAATTAACGGTACGGCGTTGCTGAATACGCCAACGTCGCGCACTCACGGCCAACTCGGGTATCACTCGCACCATGAGACGATCGATCGTGCAATCGTAGCAAGGATAATGTTCAACGATGCGAACAGGCGTTGACTCGTTATCGCTCCGATAGCTATGCGTTTCGTCCTCAACGGCTTCCTCCACGCTCGAGTTCTCCGCCACTGAGAGTTGATTGGTATCGCCGGTATCGCGAGCTTGTTGAACCACGCTGGGCCTTTGGACGACAGTGCGACGAGCCCGTGGTCGATTTGCACTCGGATCGAAAAACAATCGCACATCATTGGCATAATTCGAGCGAGCCAGTATACCATTTCGCGCCATTGATCAGACGGTGACATATCGTACCAGAACCACAACTTGTTATGATCGCACGAATCATCGCCAAATAGCGCGATCAAAGCATCGACTATCGATCTCGTCAATTCAAGATCGCGACGTCCTCTCGATCGCGCACGACGCGATCGTCAGTGGTGTTAATGTCCTCATCGTCACACGGAACAGATGGAAGAAATATAACCTCTTGATAATTGTACCACGAGTATCGTCTCTCCTCTTCGAAACTGTTGCAATATGACGTAGCGACGACCAGACGATTCGCCAAGGCCTCCTCTATTCGATACGGATGATTGAACGATAGAATTGCCGGAACAGTGTCGCACGAACGAGTAGACGCGAGCACGATATCGATTTGTCGCGCCACTCGAACCAATGTTTTGCGCGCAAAGTAACGTCGTGCGCAATACGGACAGTGCGCATTCACGGTATCGCTGCGATCGCGCAGGTATTGCTTCGATTTGCACACCGAATGCGCTCGAAACGCGTCAGTGTTCTCGTCGATTCGGTGATATAAACTCGCTTTGTAAATAGAGCGAAACTCGTCCATGTCGACAGCGAATAACGAGAACGACAAGCGCTCTCATCCAAACAGTCGCTATTTATCCGATTGAGTTACGGACGTGCGCGTAACTTAACCGCAAGCAAGATGCATCGTCGGTGAAACGTCGTGGTTGTTACGACAACGTGCGCTAACGACCCAAGGCGATTCACTGCGTGACGTTCGATTTGATATTCTTCAATACAGATCAGACGATAGAAATGGTCTCATGTGATCGAAGGGGGCGCGCAATATGTTCACATGAAATTGAAGTTTACGACAGAGCGGTGGTAGAATTCGCATCAACCAGTACATGATTATCTCGGGCGAACCGTTGATTCGCGGCTTGATTCGTCGCGCCTGTCCAGTAGCCAATTCGGTCAGTACGCTCATAATGTCGTCAATGGCCAAAGAGTTATCGAATCGCTGCCACGACGCAATCTGTGATCTGGCTGCGAAGTCATGTGCAGCTCAAAATCGTCATACTGGAAACCATGCGCAAGAGGCCGACGAGCGGTGTGTTTTTCCGCATGAGATCGGTGCAACACGGGCTGCTCCGCTGCCATTTCTCGCACGATGACGCGTTTAATGTGCGCCGGTGTCAAACGAGGAACGAGCGTCGTCGAACCTGTGGCGCATCTTCGCTGAACGATCCAGCGTCGAACACTCGCGGTCAACTCGGGTATCACTCGCAACATAATGCTATCTATCGCGCATTCGAAACACGACTCCGCTATGCAAATTGCCTCATTTTCCACCCGCTCCGAGTCATCGCTGCTCCACGAACCATCATCTTCGGAAGCTGACGAAGAATCGTCCTCATCAGAGCTCATATTCGTTGAAGAGCGACCGGCTACGGTCGATTTTATGAAACCACAACGGTCCTCTGAACGATCTATCGCCGTGGTCATATTCGTCGTCCTGGGTGTCAATTCGTATGTCTATTGTGAAACGATCGCACAACATTGGCAGGATTGGCGTGCGAGCCAATATGCCATCTCGCGCCATTGGTCACAACGCGGTGCTGTAGAATAAAGCCGGACACTTGAAATGAATGCACGCATCCATGCTAAATATGTCACTCAGAGCATCGATCACCGACAACGTTAATTCGAGATCGCGTCTCATCGTCGTCGCTATGGAACGTTCCCGAGCATCGTCCTCATCGTTGACGTCATTTGCGTGTTTGTCCTAGCGTCGTAGCGCGAAACAAGTGGACGAAATTGAATCTTTCTATATTTGTGCCAAACGTATCGTCGCTCCTCCTCAACAGTGTCGCAGTACGACGTGGTCGCGGCCAAACGATCGACCAACGAGACCCCTAGCGGATGATTGTACGACAAAATCGCGGGGACGCGCTCGTTAGGTCGAGTGGATTTGAGCGCGACGTAAATTTGCTCCTCCACCTCGTGCAATGTCCTGTGCACGAAATAAAGGCGCACGCAATACGGACAATTTGCCCTCTCGATGAGCGTACTGACTGCATTCTGAAGCTTCACGCACTCTGAATGCAAATAGTACATGACGGTCGATGGCTAATTCGCGCACAATGCGCTCGAATAGCGTAACCAACTGCTATTTATTCGAAAAAATGGCCTCGCGAGCACGAGCGCGTTACGCTCATTCGACAGGGACCTTGTCGTTGCGGTTCATAGAGGCGTCTTTGTCGCTAGCGTGATCGCCACGATTGCCGGTGTCAATGTCGATACATTGCCCGGCCAACCAGTACTGATTGGTCAAATTGTCAAACACAAACTCGTAGTCGCGATCCTTGTAACGCGTGGCAAAATTCGATTTCAGTTCGGACCACTCGTCCGGATACATGGGGGGGACGCCATTTTCGGGCGTCCGTGATCCAACAGCATCACCGTGTTGTCCGTGTTCACGACTTCGATGCCTTTGGGATACACGTTGCGCAAGTCGTTACGCACATCGTCTCTGGCGACGAAATCGTGTCGCAGCGTTCTCTTGCGACAATCCCACACCATGTGAAAGGTGCCCACACCGACAGATCGATCCATGTGATACGGCACTTCGGCGTGCAGTACGAAATCAGCGGCGCGCGCTTTCGTGATTTTCTGCCAGGTATTGACGGTGTGCTGCCGATAATCGCACAACACGCACTCGTCCATCCAAAATCGCCCGTAGGCCGGCCCGCCGGGCGGACTGTCCTGTGTCGCGCGATCTCCGTAAATCAGGTGCGGACAATTGTAAAAATGACGCAACATGCCAATGTGTCCGTACGCGAACACAAAGCCCGATCGCAAAACTTGCGTATTGCGCCTAGGACCGCACAGAAAAGAGGTGGTGGTGCGCGTCGGAATTCGACACCGAGCCGTTACCTCGGTGCTCTTGGTCGAGTCGGTGTAACGCTGATGAATGAAACCGATCTCGGGAAACGTGGCGGTGTACGTTTCGCCTTTGAAAAACACGCGTCGACACTGCACCCAGTACTGAGCCATGTCGTCGTTGGTCTTGTCGGATTCGTAATACGCGATCCAGGGTACCTGACCGCGCATCGAGAACGAGTAGTCGGGATCGTACATGCGCATAAACAAGTACGTTGGAATTACTTGTACGCCGTATGTGCTATCGGGCACGGTAAATTGCGTGATGCGTTTGTCGCGCGAATGAAATCCGATTCCGCCTTAACCGATGTTACGATGGCCCATGATCAATTGACACTTGCGCCAATCGAGCAAGAGATTTCGTACCAGATTGTCTAGACCGACCAACGGCAGTGACGTTCGCGTCATTTCGGACAGATAGCCGTACGCCAGCATATTGGTATGCGTGATGTACGTCGAATCGATGTACAATCCCTCGTCTTTGTGTCTCTCGACAACCGGAAACTTTATGTACTGAACCGCGTAACGGTAACTTTTGTTCAATGCGGCTTGCAACGAGTCGCCGCGAAAATAATGAGCCGCCATCCACGGTAACGCCATGTAGACCGAATTGGCGTTATCGCGTTTCATGCCCAACGAATGCTGCGGATTGGCGATGATTTTGAGCGTGAGATCGCACGCGAACTCGCGATCCTTGACGTTCTGCGTGATCAACATAAAGTAGAACAACATGAGAGTGGACGAGATCGAAAACTCGTACCAATTCTTGCCCCATGTAAACACCCGATCGAATTTCCCGTCCATCGCTGCGGCGTAACGATACACGAAATCGTGCATAACTTCCACAATTCGCGGTCGACGCGCTTTAGAATTTACGCTCAAATAATGACCCGCGAGCTTCACGAACCAGTTGCACATGTCACCGAGCGCCACATGATCCACGTTCCAATCTGGGTGCACGGTGGTACTGGCCGTCGGTAACACCGTGTAACGATCTATGTCACCGGGCTCAACGCTCACCACGGATATCATTTCGAGCGCTCGATCCATGTCGAAACGTTTCTCTTGCAACCTGACGGGTGGCTCGACGATGCCGTAACGCTCGTTGAATCTGTAATAATAATCGCACATGTCATAAAACAGCACATTGTCCGATTTGTGCACTCCGATACCGCGGTCGAGCACCAAACTGCGACAATACAAACCGAACAACGCCACCGACGACGCCAGCACCATCAGCGCCAAGGAGATCATTGTGAGGCGCTTGTTTTTTTCTCGGGTGTACGAATCGACTCGACGATAAGAAAAAATGCAACACCTTTCACGAAGCAGATATTGCAAAATAGAAAATAATATCCCTTATCTGTTACAAGTTGGTGAACAATCTAGCTACCGTACATAGTATAGAGCAGGGTACTACGTACTGAAACCGTTACCGTGCATATGCACCGAATCGAACGGTAACGAGGCAAGGTGATCAAATCTCGACAGACCATTGTTCAAAAAATTCATTTATTCCTTTTATTTTACGAGACATTTGTCACATTCGCAAATCAACGTTACTATTGTACATTTGTACAGTTGTTCAATTGCGCATTCACGTCTACAAGTCGAGCGTCTCCGAGTCGAACATGCGATATTTATTTCTTTTTGCAACGAGCATAGAGACATTTTTTCTACCCCTCGCAAATTAATGGTACGGAGTGCGTCTTGACGTATTCACATGAAAGGAGAACCGTTGACAAAACGGCGGTAAAATTAGAGTCGACTAATACATCATAAGCTCGAACGAACTGTCGATTCACGGCTTGATCGTTCGCCCGCGCGCATAATCTAACGGATCGCTCAATTTTGCAGCTATTTCAGTCAGCATACTCAAAATGTCATCGACGAGCGACGACCGATCGTCGATTCGTCGCCATGACGCGATGTAATCCGCGCTCGATGTCATACAAATGTTAAAGTCACTCGTCCCAAACAGACGAACTGGCGAATCCGCATCGTGTTCTCTGTCAGGCAAATGCGACATCGGACCGATCATTTCTCGTACGATGACTCGTTTCACGTGCGCTGGTGTCAAAGGTACGAACAAAGTTCGTACGCAACATCGCAAAATACGCCAACGACGGGTGCTCGCAGCCAACTCGGGTATCGCTTGGTTGACCAAACGATCAATAGTACAATCGAACAGGGATAATTTTGGTTGATGCTGATGGATATCTTCGCGTCGGTGCTGTTGAACGGATCCTCGTCGTCGTAGTTAGCAGCTTCGAACGAAGTGTTCGTGTACTCCGAGAGACCATCATCGTCGATATCGCGACTATTGCGCGATACGAGTTTGCGAAACCACAGCGGTCCCCTGGACGACAATGAGCCGCCGGCGCGATCGTCGCGATGCACGTTGACAATTTTTATCGATATGGTGAAACACTCGCACAACATGGGCATGAATCGAGCTAGCCAATATACCATATCGCGCCATTGTTCGCAATGTGGCATATAATAAGGAAACCGATTCTCATTCTCGTTTTCACATATATGAACCAAAGCTCTGATTACAAATCTAGTCAATTCCAACTCGTCTCTTCTTTTCGTCGTCGTAGAGCGATTATCATAGTCGTCGTCGTTATGATCATCATTGTAAAACGTGACGGATGGACAAAATATAATATTGCGATACTTGCTCCATGGATATTTGCGTTGTTTTTCAATTGCGTTACAATAGAATGTTGCGGAAGCTGAACAATCCATTAGCGCATCGCCAATTTGACGCGGATGATTGAACGACATGATCACCGGAGCGGTCTCGCAGGAACGAGCAGCCTCGAGCACGATATCGATCTGTCGCGCTACTTCGGGCAACGTATTGCGCACAAAGTAACGTCGTACGCAATACGGACAATTTGGTTCCATTATTGGTACGATTGCACCGTGAACGATGATGGAGCAACGTGCTCGAGATTCACGAATCGCGCTATTTATTCTGCATTGGAGCGAGCGAATAATCGTTGCGCCTGCGCCGCCGTCATTTTGTTTGATCGACCAATGAACGACGTTTAACACGCTCCCACTTTTGTACAAAAAAGTCCGGTATGGAAGGGGTAAAATGTATATAACGAGGCGTTCCGTCGCGCGGCCGGTACTATTGTACAGTACGTAATACGGAGCAGTCAAAGGTACAATAGGACCAGGAGAGCTACTGCTCCGTACTACGTACAGGGGAACGTTACTATTGTACAATCGTTCAGTTGTACGTATGTGCAGCTGCGCGCTAGCGTTTCGGAGTCGAACGAGTCGAGCGAGTCGAGCGAATCGAGCGAGTCGAACAAGTCAAGCGCGCTGTTTTTTTAACGTCAGACTGCGATGACGTCACCAGTTTCGAAATTGAGCGATTCAAGTGAAAGATTCGCCAGCGAGACGTTTCAATGCGGTCGCAGGCGATCCACCACGTTTACGTATTGATTGTACTCGCGCGAGAACGAATATTCCATACCACGACAGGTCAATCGTTCCGGCATCTCGAGCATATTGTCCCGCGAAATGACGTACGCGTGTCGATTGGCATCTTCCGCGGAGAGCGCATAGTAGATGCAACCATTTTCCAGAAAACTCGAATATCGCATCACCTCTTGCGATTCGTTGAGAAACGCGTCCAATTGCATAGGATTGCACAGTAGACGAGTGTGCAACGCTTGATCGTCAAAATCAGCGTAAGCATAGACGGAAGCGCGAGTGCCCGCGGAGACTCGGCGCACGGTACCTTTGTCGAACGCGGCTGTGTGAAAAGTAGCCGTGCGGTCGGTACGATTATCGATTGTCACGTGCAGAAACGCACGATTGTGATTTCGTTCGAGCATCACCCATTCCTCGATCAACAGACCGCGGAACATTTCGTAACGCTGTACCAACAAACCTACCGATTTGGTGGCCATAACAGTGCCGCTAGCGCGCAACGGATACAGCGTCATGAGGTCGCCACCCTCGAGACGAGATCGACAATTGTTCAACACCCATTCCTCGGTCTCGTTGTCCAGTACGATGCAACCGGGCTGATAAACAACTTTGGACTCGCGCTTCGACAACTCGTGATCACCCAGAAGCACAAACATACGTTGTTGCGCGTCGATGTACATCTGCCGCAGATCGAATCGACCGCAACGATACGCGTATAACGGCACGTGTTCTTTCAGGGCTCGACACGAAAAAGCAAACCGTTGATTGTACATGCGCAACAAACTGATGCTCGGAATAACCGCCACTTTCACAGTGGTGCACGGCCACAGCCAGTGACTCGGTATAGCGGCGCCCGGTCCGAACAGACCGAAACACGCGTACGGTACCTGAATGTGCACCAGATGCAACGCAGTACCAGATGCAACGGAGCGAAATCGGACAAATCGGCCAATTGCGCGTCCAAACGAGCGTCCCAAGTTCGCAGGTTATGCGTGTACACGTATCTGTGCCACACGTCGCCGTAAAATGGCACGACTCCCTGCAACAGTCTGCCGTGATCGCGCACACGCACCACCGCACAGTGTGCCGAAAGTCGTTAAACGTGGCCAAAATAGAAAAAAATGAAAATCGTAATTTTTGGTTCTCCTTTACAGTATATTTTCGAGAAGGTCCAAATTAATCAATTGTAGTTAAAGTATGTCGGAATTCGACTGTATAACGAAGATATGTAGAATGGAAGTTATATATATTGAGATGTAAGAAATAGCACGATTATAATCCTCAGAATGATATATCTGATTTTGCTTCGAAAAAGTTTCCATGATCAAAATGACTTTTCCTGTTTAATATCTGATCCGTTTACTTTCATTTACAAGGAAAATAATATTAGAAAGTCTTATATATATCACATAACAATTAAATATAAAGAAGTTATATTTTATATACTGTCTATCATCTATTTCGTGGCATACAAAAAATTCACGATCTGCCACAACGTTGTACTTTTGTCAAAACAAAGGTAGGATGTTTATTAATGTTTATACAGAAGTAGAAACAGCGGTATCCAGCGGTTACAAAGATATGATAAATTTTATGAGCAGCGGTCCATACTTATACGCCTACGGTCAAATCCTCTCAGTTGTAGATAATACCGATTCATATCAAAATTAAATTGTCGACCAAAATAATTTACTCTAGTTAAATTTATGACGTTGGCAAACAAACTAACAATTAACCACAAACTTTAAACTTTTATTTATTTCGAACGCGATAACAACTGTTTAATAATGCAACCTAGTAAACATTTTATGTCGAATATGTAACATATATGTTTAATATATGTTTAATGTTATACACAGAGATGTTTCTGCTATATATCTGACTTTTGTTACATATCTGAAAAGCAACAAAGCTTATATATGTAGCAGAACCATCTCTGTACATAACATTTAACATATATGTTACGTATATGACAAAAAATGTTTACCGTGAACATTTACGGGGAAAATTGTAGTTTTTAACGTAAAATAAACAAATCATAAATTGATAAACAACATAAACAATATGAATATAAAAAACAAATAACAATAAAAAATATAAATATGAAAATTATAAATATAAAAGCTAAAGGTTATATAAAATAAACATTTTTTGTTGCTTTGTTTTTATATACAGGGTGGACCATTTTAACCTTTAATGGAGAATAACTCGACCGGTGAGCGAAATAATGAAAAAAGTTTCATACAAAAGTTGTTGGACAAGGAGGGGGACGTATGACCATATCCTTGAATTTGACCTTGACTTTGACCTTAGGGGTTATTTGAAGGTCAAATAACATTTTTTAAATGGAATTGCCTATTTTCGACCCCGGATTTGGAAAGAGCGGGAAATTTTAGAATAGGATATGGTATGATCGATAAGATCAAATGTCATGTTTTGAGGTCATTTCAAAGTCAAAAGGAACTTGTACGTGTATTCATGCGAAAATCGTATCTGTATACAGGGATTTCTAAATTATCTTCTATACTTAGCATTCATCAACACCGCTGGAGCCTCAATGTCTGGTGCGGGATTGTTAATGGATACTTGGTCGGTCCATTCTTTTTCGAACGTACTGTGAATGCAAATACGTACCTCGATTTGCTCACAGACCAATTGCCTCATTTGTTGGAGAACGTAGACTTGGAAACCAGGCGAAGGATGTTCTTCCAACAGGATGGTGCACCACCGCACTTTGCACGTATAGTCAGGAGGTTTTTAGATGAAAGGTACCCGAACCGATGGATTGGTCGAGAGGGTCCGATTGCATGGCCTCCTCGTTCTCCTGATTTGACGTCACTCGATTTTTATCTCTGGGGCTATTTGAAAGAAGTTGTTTTCAAAGAAGAACCAACAACAAGAGAAGATATGGAGAATCGCATAAGACGAGCTTGTGAAGCGATTCCTCGAAATGTCTTGCTCAGCACAGTGGCCCATTTCCAAAGAAGGCTCAATTATTGCATAAATGCTAACGGTGCAACTTTCGAAAACCTTTTGAATAGCTAGATTAACAATAGCAAAGTATGCATAGTGAGAGGCAAGGGGACTCACTCTAAACAAGCACCCCGAAAGAGGCAGAATTCTACCACGTCCACGTCGTTGTCTCTGGATAATGCTAAGTGTAGAAGATAGTTTAGAAATCCCCGTATATAGATACGATTTTCGCATGAATACACGTACAAGTTCCTTTTGACTTTGAAATGACCTCAAAACATGACATTTGATCTTATCGATCATACCATATCCTATTCTAAAATTTCCCGCTCTTTCCAAATCCGGGGTCGAAAATAGGCAATTCCATTTAAAATATGTTATTTGACCTTCAAATAGCCCCTAAGGTCAAAGTCAAGGTCAAATTCAAGGATATGGTCATACGTCCCCCTCCTTGTCCAACAACTTTTGTATGAAACTTTTTTCATTATTTCGCTCACCGGTCGAGTTATTCTCCATTAAAGGTTAAAATGGTCCACCCTGTATATAAACTATTTTATAACATTACCGTGACAGAAATCTCCTCCTAGGTAGAAATGGGAATCCTTATGGGTAATGGGTATAGCGCGTATATAAATTTGGTATATAAATTTGGTACCTATTGTTATGAGACAGCTCAACTATACGTCCGTTTGTATAGCTGGTACCCGCTTCTGTACATAAATTACTTGTACATGGGACTAGCATAATATCAGCATCTATTTTACCGATTGGTCTTCTTTCTGAGGAAGCTCAAGAAACTAGGAATAAGGATTGTAGAGATATAAGAGAATATCATACCCGAAAAATATCGAGAATCGCAATGAACGAGGATTTATTTAAAAGACTTTTGCTTTCCTCAGATCCTCATTTCGTCCTTCAAACAAACTTCTGTTAAAAAAGCTGATCCTTTTCCTACAGAAGTTCTTCAATTGTTAGCAGCGCCAACTTTGGAAGATACAGTTTTATTGCATGGTAAATAACTATATATCATAAAATAATACAAAAATATAAAAACAAAAAAAAATAAAATAAACAAAAATAAAAAAATATAAAAACAAAAATATACGTGTTATTTACTTAAACAATATGTCAATATTATTTAGTTATTACGCTATTATGTTACTTTCGTATTTTTTCCCGTAAAATCGAGTAGCGTAATCAGTTTTATTCTACAGTTATTGTTTAGTTATTTGTTTATAACAATTCATTGCAACATTGATTTTTGCAACTTCCTTTTTACGAGAAAAATGACTCCTCATGCTACAGTTCTATTTCCAATTATCAGTTTTTGGCTAACCTTCCTGGTTCAGCCATAATTAATTTTGGCCACTTTTCGGGCTTTCGGCACACTGTGCGCCGCGGTGTATCGCACCGTATATCTTTCCGGGCGATCGTCACCTATCGTCGACGCGCCGCGGTGTATCGCACCGAGTACTGCGAATCGTCGTCGGATATGATCATTGGTTCCGAAACGATTTCGGCGCGATCGCCGTATCGCGATAACAACGACGACGACGATGAAACTGACTCGCTGTTTGGTAGTCGCGGGATCGTCCTCGGTACGATTGCTCCTAACCCTAATCAGGTGCTCGCGTCCTCGTTAGCTGACGATGTCACTCGATGACGTGATTCTCTGTTACGACACACAAACGACCCAAGACGGCGCAATTCGCGCAATCGTCATTGCGTCGGGGAGGAAAAATGATAATTTGCGCACATTACGCGACACTTACATAACAATGACACATTGAGCGCAACAACACTGAACGGAAAAAAATACGCGAATCATCTACAGCGCAGAGCCATCGAGCACGCCTGAGCGGCGGCGTTTCGATCTCGCTCCTCGCGCTCCTCCTCCTCGGTGCTGGTGAACGAACTGACGATCGCGTTGTCGAACACTGAAAAACACGACTGCTTGCTGACCACGAGCGCGCCGTACACGGAGAATATCGTCAAAGAGCCGCACAGAAATTCTTATTCCAGGAGAGAATCAACGCGATCAGCAGCACGATGGCCAACAAGCATATAATGTACGTTACATTTCGCGTGTTCCACAACACCGTCTTGCAGTCGGACCACGTTGCCGACATCTTGGCCAGACCGGATGCCAGCGTGCGATGAAGGTTGTTGAACGTATCGCGAACATTCAAACGCTCGTTCTCGCGATGATCGTTACCGCCGCCTGACATTTGCGCGACTCGCGTCGAATCGAAAGAGAGATGGTAAAAAGAATGAAATTCTGAACGCGGTAGTTGCGATTGTCTCCTTTCTCTCTTATTAGATAACGAGAAAACGATCATCGCGAAATCACGTTTTTTACGCGTTTATTACCAGATCTCGCGGTACTGCTACGGTGTCGGCGCATCCTTCTTGAAACTGATCGGACAGGTACAGCATTGACAGTTCATCGTGAGCAGCGCGTCTCGCATCGACCGCTCCGTAAATCGCATCATCGTTTTCCTCGTTATCGCGCGTCGCGGTCGTCGCTGGTGGCGTGGCTGCTAGTGCATCAGTACTGCTGGAAATTTCCAGCGACGAATCCGCCTCCGCATCCATCGCACCTCTGGCAGTCGCTGTAACAGAGCGCGACACTGTGACACTCTTGTCGGATAACTCGACCTCGTCATCGAACGTACCTTCGCCATTGACGGGCTCCACGTGACCGATCAACGGACGATCGTCGAAATTGACATTGTCATGCGTTATGCGACCGTCGATTCGCATCGGCAGACGCATGCAACGCGGCTTCGCCCGTTGTCCGCTCAATCCGTACAGATTGTACGTTTTGGCGTTTCGCCAAAACGTACAATCAGCATCACATCTTTACCGAATTGACGAGACACATTGTCGGTCGCTGGTGATCACGGGCAACACTTCTCGTTCGCGAACGTCTCGCTTTTGACGCTGCAACTCGTACGCTACCACTCGCGGCGTCAGTTCCACCTTTATGCTCGGCGACACGTGCAAGCCCGACGGTGTAACTATTATTCCCGGAATCGCTTGATTCATATGCATGGTACTAGTAAACGTGAGATTGCACGTGTCGTTCGTTTCGTTCCGATTTGCATAATGATTATTTGCATAATGAACGCGCTCGGTGGGGATGGCAATGCCAACTTGTCACCGTCCAACAACTATCGGTTCTGACGAACCATCTCGTGAAAGAACAAGACCGAGTGCATGATAATTTTTTTTTTCGGTCGCTCGATCGACGACGTAAGGACGTTAGGGGACGAAATCGGCGCGTCAACGCGTTCGATCGATTGATCGACAAATTTGGCAATCACTCTTAGACATTATATCGGAGAGGGCGATTGATCGATCGCTCGATCAACGGTCAAATGCACGCTTTGTTCGCTATGAACGACATGCACGCACCGGGACTACGGGAATTGATTGTACGAGCAATCGAACGATCGGTCGTTGTTTGCGGACCGTTGTTGACGCTGGACGATGCGATCGAGCGAATCGAGAACCTTGATTCCAACGGAGCGGATGACGCGCTGCGACAATTGCTCGCTCGAGAATCCACGACGGTGAAGAAACACGACGCACCGTCAACCGTTGTCACGCTGTCTCGCGATCGTCGTGCTGTCGCTGCTGAGTGACGTCGGAGCGCTCGAGCCCGATGACGCCGCCTCGAACAAATTCATTGCGGGCGCGAATAACCGTGAACGACTCGGCGACGAATCGACGCTACGTCGAACACTAGTGACCAAACGTCTGCGAGCGTTTCTCGAGCGCGTTCGCACACACGATCAGAGGAGCGCTACGTACGACGGCACGCTGGATTCGAGCGATTTCTTCGAGATATTCGACGTATTGAGCGCAGCCGGTTACTTGGCCGCAAAAGTGTCGTCGAGCGACGAGATCGCTGACGAAGAAATTAGCGATTTTTCAACGAAACGAACGAACGCGCGTCGCATTCGTACGTATGAACAACGAATCGCTCCGCTGTTCGATGCTCTGTCTCTAGGCGCGAATTCGTCAATCTGACCAGGTAACGAAGCGTCACCCCCACTCATTCCCCTTTGTACGAACAAACAGATTGACCAATAAACGATGTTTAGAACGCTCCCACTTTTCGCAAAAAAGATCCGGTATGGAGGGAGTAAAATGTATATAACGAAGCGTTCCGTCGCGCGGCCAGTACTATTGTACAGTACGTAGTACGAAGCAGTTAGAGGTACAATAGGACCAGGAACGCTACTGCTCCGTACTACGTACAGGGGGACGTTGTGGATCGCTGTTAATTTTGTTTAACTTAAGTCCACTACTGTACAATTGCTCAACTGTGCGATCGCGCCTCGGATTCGAGCTCCTCGAAGTCGAGCGCTTCGGAGTCGAGCGACTCGGAGTCAAGCGCGCCAAAATTGCTGACGTCAATCGGGAACGTTGTTCCAAGTGCAGGAGAACGTTACTAATGCGCAACTGTACATTTATACAATTGTGCATTTGCGCAGAGTCCCGATCGTTCGGAATCATGCGACGGCGCGTGGTGCTCTTTTTGGAATCGACTTGGAAGGTGCGGGAATAATAATGAACAATGTGCGATAACTATTATACTACTATACGTATATTTAAACAAAATTAACATCGATCCACAATTCTTCTATCGGTTCGGGAACAATATTTTCGTAAGATGTAAATAAATCGTTTAAATTAAATATATCTATAGCATCCTCGTCTTCTTCGCGCCAAATGCCATGATGAAGGTGGTCAATTTCGTGACGTCGTTCTTGTCGCTTCAAGTATCTTTTGCCGATACGCACATATCCGGGCAATTTGATCATGGTATAGAGCTTGATATCGCCATTGGCGCCCAGGCACTAAAACATGTACAAATAAATACAAATTGAACATACGAAAAAAATGTTCATCGTATATACAAACGATGATACTACTCACCAATACTGCTGGAACAATAGCGCACTCGCACATATATCTCTTCCCGTGACTAATATTCGAATATTTTGTCGACTTGTCCGATCGTCGCAGAGCTCGTTTGTTCTGACGCTCGTCAATACTAAAATAACCAGCAATTTTGGACAGTGGGATCATTAAACGTTCGCCGGTAATATTGCACAAACACTGAAAAAACGAAACATTGACATTCGCGAGTGAACTTGCGATTGAGTGAATAAATAATGTAACTTACGATCTTTGCAAATTGCTCATCGTCGTACATCCACTCGTAATCGTCAGGTACGAAAATGTCCAAATCGTGGTCGTGATTCCACAAATGTATAACCGAGCAGTCTTCGATCACGCTCATGGTGTTTTTCTCGTTTGATGCTTCTTGAGGTCTGATGTCGGCCAATGTAGCGTACGTTCGTTATATACATCTTGCGAGAGTGTTCTCATTCTCTTATCGAGTTACTACTCGAAAGATAAGATATCTGAGAAAACACACAGCGGCGCGTAGATAGTGACTGCTCATTGAAACCATTATGTAACTTGATCGATGGCGGAAACAATGATCGCGGTCACTGGAACAATGGTGCTTCCGAACGCTGCTTGTGTACAATCGCAATTTGTACACTATCTCGCCTTCGATGACAATTGTTCGATGTGGTCGAGAGCGATTCCCAATGACCGTGAAACGTGCAAACAATTGCGACGGTGCGCGAAAAGAACAATTAATTCGGAACGTTACGCTCGCACGGTCAGACAGCCGTGCGATTCGACAACTATAATTTTTACGACGCCCGAATCGCGCAGCGACGATCTGTGCGAACGCGAATTCGCGCATTTGGCGAGCGGACGCGCTGATCTCGCGTAATGGCGACCCACCGGTCACATACCGACCTCTTTGAAGCGCGCTAGATTGTGCGACGATCGCGATCGCAATGGAAATCGACAATTGGCCGTTACGTTGCGCGATTAGTTCGCTTCTCGTCACGATAGACAGGTGCAGGACGACATTATCGTCAGTTCCTCCGATATCGGCGATGTCAGTTGTCGTTTATTGAGTGCCATGTGTCTCGACGCTGTGACGTATTCCGTGTCACCGGGATGCAATCGCTCCATCGCCGAGATAGTGGAACGTAATGCACAAACACGCGACGAATTTTCAGGCATCGTGAACAAATTTAATTTGGACGATGGTGTTGGCACGGTAAATTCGAGCGATGATCTGCCGGAGACATTGCTCGGTTCGAACGGTCGTGTGGTCGAGCGACGGGTGACATCGACTACGGTGCGCAAGGCAACTAACGCGACCGTTCGTACGGGTGCTTCAACGAGCGCCAACGAGGAGCATCGTCGTGACAAACTCACCGCGTTAGATTCAACAACGAGCAATCACGACGCAACGACTGAACGAGTGACCATGTCGCAACACGATCGTCATCGTTGCAACAGCGACTCAACCGACGTGGCGTTGGCCGCTATCGCGTGGAATATAGATCGTAATTTGGCGGTTGTCGGGAAGGACAATGTTCGTCCGGAGTCAAACGGTACGCTCGAGCGAAAAGAGTACGAGCGTGCGAATGAACAAATCGATCGAGACGTTGACGAACGCACGGACCACGAGGCCCAGAGTACCGAGGCTGAACATTTGACCGCCGAGCGAAGCAGGCAACTCGATATCGACGACATTGTGCGCAATCACGAACGTACAATGGACACGAGTCACAAATCTGTACGTTCGACGGACATTGCGAATCGCAGCG
The DNA here is from genome assembly GCF_003227715.2 of Harpegnathos saltator. Taxonomy (NCBI): domain Eukaryota; kingdom Metazoa; phylum Arthropoda; class Insecta; order Hymenoptera; family Formicidae; genus Harpegnathos; species Harpegnathos saltator. The sequence goes on along the minus strand of NW_020230072.1, from coordinate 119,859 downwards.
CGAGTGAACAAACGTACGATGTGAGTTCTCGCGTGGTGGTCGAACGTTTGTTAGCCGGAGAAAACGATCGCGTGCTGACCGATACTACGATACGTAGAGACGCCGCTTGGTACGCGCGCAACAGCGTTTCGCGCAAATCGCATAGCGACATTGGGAAACGCGCTAGCGATGCAAATTTGCGCAAATCAGTCACCAGTGTTCATAGGGATAATTCGCGCGCGGAATCTCAGTTCGAATCGGACGATCGGTCCGAAAGTCTCGAGTCTCTACGTTCAAACCTTCAGGACGAACGAAGCGGCGATGCTCAAATGTCATCGCTCTTGACGCGTCAAACGCAATAAACAATCGTCAATATGGACAGCGGCGCTCCAGATTCGTCGAGCGATATCGCGCGTCGCGATTGAAAACGTTCGTCGGACCGGCTCGAAGACGAGGACGAAATCATCGAGCTGAAACGCGCGCGTTTGGGCGGTTTGGTGTTCGATCGCGGAGGCCGAAAACGACGCCACGACGACGCTGGCGATGAGGAGGAGGACGACGAATCGTTTGTCAAACGAGTGCGTCTCGAAAATCGCACCACTAGAGGCGACGACGATGACGGTTCGTCGTCCTCGTCGTTGCGAGAAATTGTCCCGAACCGAACGCATGGAGTGAAGCGACGTCGGAGCGTCGATCGTTACGCGGATGATGAGGACGACGAATCCAAGCGAGCGCGTTTTGACGAGGAGCTGGTACGACGCGACGATCGTTTCGCGAATCAGATGACCAAGCGCGCGAAAATGGTTACTACGGCGTCCAATAGCGGCGGCGTGAATAACCGGACAAAACGCGCGCATCTCGACGACAGCGGTACGCGAATCGTGACGTCCGATGGCGTCAGTGGATGCGATGGTGACTATCGCGCTCGAAAACGATCGTTCGATAGCCTCGACCGTGCTGAACGACGGTACCTCGGCGCTCGATATCGAGCACCGAAACGACAGTCTCGATAGCTCGGTGACGAGAACGCAAATTCGATATCGATCTCTCTTGGAACGAGCTTTGCTCTCGAACGAATTCGAGCGAGCTCGAGCGCGCAATAGTATGCGTTTTGAAGACCTGCGTTCTCGACTGTACGGTCTGGCGAGCACGTTCGACGAGACGAATCATCGAATCGTGTGCGATCTCGCGCGAAAACTCACAATCGATTACTTTACTCAATTGTACGAGATTTCGTTTCGCGCGTACTCGTTCTTCGATTCGGCGGCGCGCGCGGCCTGCGAGTATGTGCCGTGGGTGTTGAGCGCGACTATCAAGGATGTCTTTTCTTCGCGTTCGGGCACGGCGGCTTGGTTGGTCGATCGAGCGGTCGAAGAATTTTGCAGAGTGCAATTTTATCGAATATACGAGTATACGCGTTGCTACGAGTTACAGCGCGCTATAGTGCGCGAAACGTTCGACCGTGACAATTACGCGGATTACATATTGGCGTTGTTTCTGCGCGATTTGGAGAAACGCGCGAAATTGCGCGAGATCCCGTTGGCTCGTTGGTCCCGAATGAAGTCGCCCTCGTATTCGACAACACGAAACTACGCCATTCTGTGCGACGCTTGCGCCGTTGTGGCAAAAGTGTTGAGCTGTGTGAATCGCATCGAGGTGGCGGCACGCGCAATCGTCGTACCGCGAGAACAATGCGAAGACGCGCAGGATGATCGAGAGGAGGAAACGCATCGTCTAACGTCTGTGGATCTCGAATTGGCGGCTCTATTGATCCGCGATAATCGTCGCGGACAACTTGACGAGTCGGCGCCAATCTGGCCAATCTGGAATCTCTCGTTGTCGCGTTATTCGGTGTCGCTGGCTCGAGCGCTCGTTGTCGACAGCACTACGGACGATCGTTGCGGAGAATCGTCATCCTCGGCGATGGGCGACGAGATCTGGACGGCTCTCACATCGGAGAGTTACGACTACATGTTGACGTATCGAGCCAACACGTGTTGCGATCATCTGAACATCAAGGAAGACGATCGTTTCTACACCGATCTGTTCAACACGCTGTATTCGATACGGAAGGAAACTGGTTGAGCAATAAAATGTTTTTTGTTAACAAAATCACATTTATTCCAATGATGCTAAAGAAAACATGGGCTATTGCCTGTCGTCGTAACGCGAGACAGAGCACGCAGTGTTGATTTGTCGATACACGACTCGCTGTTCGAACGCCAAATCGGACAGTTGTACGTTAGCTCCGTATATTTTGGAATGTTAAACGAAAGGTGCATTATACGAGAGACTAAACTAATGTGAGTCAAGGTACGCAAAAACGATCGTACTTTATGATGCGTGTAACACGGCATATTCGCAAACATCGCAAAAAATTTTGGTCCGTGATACAATACGCTACGTTGCAACGCCTCGTTGTGCAAAGACGGTGGTTCGTTGCGTGATCTAGCACCCGTCGTGTGTTCGTTCCAGCGCATGGACGACCGGTTGAGCGAAGTGATCAATACGCACATATCGCGCACTCTACTGATAGTTAACAGTGGATCTTCATCGGCCATTCAAGCGTACGAACAATCGTTACCGCCGTCCGATCCGTTCAATGTCGATTCGACGCGACGACGATCGGCGGTGTCGCATCGTATCAATCTGTCCTCACGATACACCGGCAATCCGCGAATCACTCGCATGTAGTCCAGAGCGAGCGAATTCGCGCAATAATAATTTCTCGCGAAATATATTGACGATGTGGAAATCAGATCGATCGCTCGCGAGACACGTTCGCTGGTCAATGCCAAACTCAGCGGCATCGCTAAAACGTACATTCCTCGCAAAATGCACTCTTCGAACAGCCGTTCAATTTGCAGCCACATGGATGGCGTGCAACATTGATACGTATCGATCAATCGATCAAATATGGTTATCAGACAAAACACTTCCACTTGACACGCACTATACAGCGTATCTTTAACGGTGTTGTAATTAGTCGTCAGACGATCAGAATATCGCGAAAATGTAATATCTGGTAGATTCACCGGAATGCCATTCGCGGAAACGTTTGTAATGCTAAAATGTGAACGCCAATGCGGCAACGATCGCAATATAATCGGCATCACTCTGTACCAAAAAAGTTCATCGTCGATTATGCGCAAATATTGAACGCACGATGACGCGAAAGAGGGAATGTATGGCGATACTCCGAAAATGAATCGATGTTTCGCTTCCATCTCGTGCAAGGTGATCCACTCGGGCGGATTCGCCCTTTGAATGTATTGGGTGAGTGCAAAAGTTCGTGCGGAGTTTGTGAGTAAAAGTCACACAGTGATTAGGCAAACAAAAATCTTTATTCAATCAATGATATATTCTCCATCGTTTTCTATAATCTTTTTCCAACGTTCTGGCAGCATACGGATGCCTCGATCATAAAAACTGCGCGGTTTAGATTCGAAGAACGAAGAGACGCCGTTTTTTAAGGCCTCCAAAGAGTCAAAGTTTTTTCCATTTAAATAATTTTGCAATGACTGAAACAAGTGATAGTCAGATGGTGCGATATCAGGAGAATACGGTGGATGCGTTAAGACATCCCATTTCAGGCTCTTCAGTTTGCGCAGCGTCTTTTTCGAAACGTGTGGTCTGGCGTTGTCGTGATGAAAGACGACTCCCTTGCGATTTGACAAAATCGGACGTTTCTCTTTTATTTCTCGATTCAGATTGGTTAATTGGCGACAGTACTTGTCCGAATCAATCGTTTTGCCAGCGGGGAGAAGCTCGAAATAGATTATGCCCTTGCAATCCCACCAAACAGAGAGCATCACCTTCATCGGGTGCAAACTGGCCTTTGGCATTGCGTCACCATGCTCACCTGATTGTTTCCATGTCCGTTTGCGCTGAACATTGTTGTAGAGGACCCATTTCTCATCGCCCGTCACTAGTCGACCCAAAAACAACTCGTTATTGAGCCGCCCGAGTAAAGAAACGGCTGCAGAAATTCGCTTGATTTTGTTCTTCTCGGTCAGCAAATGGGGCACCCATATATCGAGCTTCAAATCGAATCCCATCTTTTTTAAACGCCGAAAAGCGGTTGATCGGTCAACGTTTAGTGCTGTAGCAACTTCTTCTGTTGAAATTCGCGGATTATTGAGCACTAAAGTACGCAAAACATCGTCATCAATGTCAGAAGGTCGACCAGAGCGTGGCTCGTCTTCAAGGTTAAATTCTCCGCGCCGAAATTTAGCAAACCATTTTTCCACAGTTCGTTTAGCTGGTGCTTCATCCTGACAAACATCCTGAATGTTTTTTACGGCTGCGGCAACGTTTATTCCCTTCCGAAACTTGTAAAGCATAACATGCCGTAAATGCACCTTATCGATACTCATTTTTAAAGTGATATTTCTCGAAGCAGTTTGTATGAAAACAAATGATTTTTTTTTTAATAACAGCTGAAGACGTCACCTTTCCAACGTTATATAATATGTAGATGGAAGTATTAATGACAACACTTTACGACGCTTATAACTCCATCTATTGAAACTCCGCACGAACTTTTGCACTCACCCAATACTTTATCGCGTGCGCGGCGTACGTCTCGAGCATGAGAAACGTTATGCTCATGTACATGGTGTGCATTACTGACGATGCGTCTCTCGTTGTTGTGACGACTCGGTGACTGCTGTTGCAATGGCGATGACAGTGGCAAGAGTGATATTTGTTGTCGGTGTGCGTCTTCGTCCTCCGTTGTATCGTTAACGAATGTCGCAATCTGTTGCACATGTCGTGCCAATCGGCTATAGCGTGAACAAGGTTTAAATCCTTTACAATTCCTCGCAATAATCTTTGGAGAAGTAGGCCAACCTCAATATCGAAATAGCACGCTTTGGCCGGAGACTTGTGAATTTCGCTCTGGAGCCACATGAATCGAAAATGTTCCTGCTCAATCGTCGAGTCGCTCTGGAAGGGAAGCGGTTCACCCAGGAACACAAATTGATCCTTTGTACTGCGGTCGAGTGGAGTCGCGTATACATCCTCCAATAGATCGAGCGTTCGTTCGTTGAAATTTACTTTTCTTGTTGCATCAACCAGACGTCGAAACGATCGGTCAAATACTTCGGCGCATGCTGGTAGAGTGACCGATTCCATATCGAATAGCAATTTGTTTCGCTCAAAATCGTACTTGAATCGCGAACCAGGCTACCGAACGACAAACCGGACAACGGTTCAAACGTATGCCGCAATCAACGCAAACCACCATGTGTTTGCACGGCAGGAAGACTAGATCGCGAAAGGTATCGCAGCATATTAGATACTCTGTTTTATAGGAGGAGCGATCCTGAACGTTGCTTCGATCACCGCTCGTGGGAGCTATCGTTCTCCCAGCGGAACGTGACGAATCAGATATGCGATCGCACCGATACCACATACTCATATCACCGAGCGATTCGATCATCTCGAGACAATCCAATCGAACGGCTATAGCTTCATCGGCGTCGCAACGCGAGATCGAATCTATCGTTCTATCGATCAATTCGCAAATTGTCTACGTTCATCATGGCTCTCAGGATATCACGATACATTCCCTGTATTCGCGCATTGAACGAGACAAAGGTGCGTTTGTTTCGCGCAATCTCCGTGTCAATTTCGCGCAATCGTATCATCGTGGAGTTGCTCATATAATGCGCGGTGTACGTTCTTGCCGATTGTTCGTCCACTCGTTGAGATCTTGGAAATATCGAATGATTGGTCGAATGTAGCAACAAATGGGTGGGTGACAATCGATACATGTGCAATCGTTGTTGCAACCATGCGCATTGAAAATTCCAGAACAGATGCTCCTTTATGGGGCCAAGTGTGGAAATATACGCTGTTTTAAAGATTCTGCGCAAAAATCGATCTTGACCATCGGTCCGTTCCGCGGTTTCGCACAAGTTCCATCCGCCCAAACTCAAACGGCAATGATGACAAATAATCAGATCCGCGCGATCGCGAATCGAGTAGAAGCTATTTTGCGCGAATATAACGCGACAATAGTGCGGAAATATGGACGCGTCCGCCCAATTGAACGAGGCCAAACGCTCTTCATAACGTATGAATCGTATCGCGAGAGAATCGGACATTTTTCTCAATTGTTCTAAATTATCCGGACTGACGCATTTGTTCGGTCAGTCGATAGATGCGACCGAGACATTGCGTAATTTTTTCCAGCTGAAACAAATATTGCATATATATCAGCGTTCAACGTATCGCACGATTCATTCTACTGTCCAATTTCTCATTTTCGTTCCGATAAGAATATGGCTCAACGTTTGACATGGCGTATTACGTAATGAAATAAACGCAATTTGGTTATTTTTATCAGTGGCCAATAAAAACATTACTTACGCTCTAGCGATTGCGAAGAAAGTCGCTTAATCAACGCGATTACGCAACGCGAGTATCTGTATCAACAGCCATGAGAATTGCGCAACACCCCCGTGACAGCTAATCAATCACAGAGTGACGGGAAAAACAAACATTTCATCGCTCACTTATCTCATTTCGTACGAGATCATCAAACTCTGAGTATAAATTCGGTCAAGGTTCGATATTTTTTGTCCGCTCGATAACGCACAATGATCGCGTGTTCGTTATCTCGAGCGAAGGCTAGCGATATCTTATTGCGAATGGTATGTCTCTATCGCACTGGTCGAATTAATTTGGTGTTGATATGAAAAAAATGCTAATTATCGCGATAAGTGTTTACTGAAGCTGGCGCGTTCTCTCCTCGAGCGACGACCCACTCGAGAGATAATGCCCCGTTACGTCCAAACTGTTTATCGCGGCACAATAGATGAATTGTGATACTCGAGAGAAGAGAGGGGCAACATATCGCGTCCGATGGCGAACAAACGATAAACATATTTCGCCCGAATGGCATAAAAAAGACTGCTCGTTGTCAAAGGGAATAGTGACCGTCGCGCATCCGTTCGAAACGCGTTATCAAAGCGACATTTTCTTTCGGCATGTGGAACCACGGACTTCATCTGTTCAATTTGGGTTTGCTCGTGAACGAACAATACGATTTATTGTTAGAGTAAGTATTTTGTTTAACGGTTAATAAAAAGTGAAAAAACGTTTCTGAAAATATGTTGAGCTATTCATTTTTTCATACTTTGTTACAGATTAATAGTTACGAACGAGCAAAACAGATGTCAATATCTATCGGCGCGTTTGATCGAGCATTATCGAGCTAGCGCGACATCGACGGGCGCTAGAGCATTAGAATGCCGCGCTATTGCAGACTAGACTCGGGAACGCGTGATGATTGAGCAATCGTCATCCGCGAACACTCGGGCGTCCAGGCAATGGACAAACTATTGCCCTGTCGCAAGCACATCGGCATTACCCGAATGGAGCATGCGAATTCATAATTTGCGACAGTCCAGACCGAACAGGATACACAAATTCCGTCGCAGACGACAATGGGCTGTCAGAAACAATAGAGATTTGGCGCCGTCTTCACAGCCAGTGCTATCCGTTCTACCATCACCGGCACAATCGCATCGATCAGTAGCGCAAGAATCCGATTTGTCAATGGTGCCATCACCGATTCGTCCACAACCTTGTGATAGACGATGCGCTATTGTCAAATAGCAATACGATCGAATTGCTCGAACGAGTTTCCGATACAACTGACAAAATGCCCGTATTGCGAAATAATGTACCGATGTATTGCGCTGTTGTAAATTTTACCGATGTATCATATAGCGATAAATCCCGCTCAGTGTCCATGTGCGATTTGAACGCGACTGATATTGTACTAAAATCGAGATGTTTTAATTTTGAGAATATATGTTAACATTTGCAATAATAAACACAATGTACAGAATGATTCATATTTATTTATTTTAGCGCTAATTCGTAGGTATTATACAATTACATTTGGTCCAAAAGTGAGTAGCGCTTTAACGGACTGTCGCAACGCTCGAATGTAATCGTTGAAATACGATTCATAATCGGTTGCGTTTACATTCACGCTCATACTCAATAGTTTCTCGAGAACCGCTTGTAACAAATGCAAATCTCTGCGAATTGTTACGTCCAGACCGGAGATTTGTCTCGTCGATCTGGTGGTTATGGGTGATACATTGATCGCATCGTCCCACAATGCATAACACTTTGAGCCAATGTCATCACGGGCATCGAGAGTATTGCTATTATTACTGCCGCTTTGGATGAAAAACACTGATGATATCGCCAATCCGCACAATACAGTGACCGTAACACCAGCTGCGATGTAAGCGATGATTCTTCTGGAGCATCGACGCTGTTTGCGCAAAAAGGTAGGTTGTTCATTGCCTACATTCTCGTAATCGGACGATACGTTCCTAGTGTCGTCGGTGTCGATGGTATCACGACGAACATTCGCGTATTCGTTCATCGCCAGCGCATTATCATATCTACGCATCATCATCGTCGTCGGTCTGTAGATCGATTGCTCCTGTTGACGTTTCCAATTTGACAGCATATCGTTTGTCCATGTATCGGTCGGTTTGTCAATATCACAGTCGTTGGTATCGCTCACTCTTACACGCAACGGCAAAGTGTTGCGACTGTGACGGTGAAAATCGTGCCTATATATAAATTTGGAGCCCGTTATACTAGCCACAGACATATTTAACAAAAGTATATTGGCAGATCTAAGTTCAAGCAGTGCGCTTGCCTGTAGTCGAACCGATCATTAAATTCATACGTGCAGCATGTCATTGATAACGACCGCGATTTGTTTTCTATCGTTTGTCACAGCACTAGTTGAAAGTGCCGATGTGTCGGTTCAACGTCAAATCTGCAACAATCGTCAATTGACTGTGTTTCGCGGAGTTGGCAGCGCCACCGTATTGTCAGACGAGTCACTGAATCGTTCGTTGACGTATCAATTCGTCTCGACGCATTTGGAGTGCGTGCAATTGGTCAAACATTCCCTGAATGCAAACAGAAGATCTGTCTTTGATGATTCGTTGACTTTCTCGTCGGTCGATGAGAAACGATTTTGCAACACGAGCTTGATCGTACGATCAATCAATGGTTGTTTATAATTGACAATAACGAAACTGATGTTGCGTTCTCGTGTGATCGACGCAATTACCCGTATGCTCTAGCAAGGCGAAATTTTTATGTTATATTTGCCCCAGTGAACGAAATGTCGATACGAGGTAACATTTTGAGACTTCCGATCAAAACTATCTATGTGATATCGGAAAATTACGAGCATACTTCAACGGCGCTCAGCAATTGGCCGGATTATTATGTGGACATTAGATCACGGCTGTTCATTTTAACAGCTCGCTCTTTAGGATTAGGTACGCATAACAAGCACGTATTGAGCAAAGTTTCATGTTATATTGCTGGTCTTTTATGTTACAGATAAACCCGTAAATTCAAATTCAGAATGTTTGTCCATCTTCGAACGCAGCGACAATGTCATCGTTGAAGATACACGACTGTGCGACTGGAAGAAGAGACTGATGCGTTCATCGTATACGACTGCAACACTCGACTGGAATGTTCCCACGACACTGACTCGGAACGAGCCGAGGGTAACGAGGAGTCTGATCAAACCGCGTTAAAATTGAAAATTTATGACATTATGCTGCGAGAGGTGTATCCATTGCTACGTCGCGTATATTCCGCGTTGACTACACAAAGCGATAGATATAATAGCGCATCGGCGACACTCAATTGCATATCGTAATTTTGTTCATGAAATACCAAAAAATAAACTTGTATCTTATTGTCTAGTGCGCTTATTTCTCCTCGCTCCAAAAGCGCCCGATTGTTCAATAATGGACCGTTTGTTGCGCATCTTCGATCTGTGCGCATTTGCGTTCAGCTCTGGTGCGACAATGCTCGACTCCGGTGCGACAATGCTCGGCTCCGGTGCGACAATGCTCGGCTCCGGTGCGACAATGCTCGGCTCCGGTGCGACAATGCTCGGTTGCGGTGCGACAATGCTCGGCTCCGGCACGATAATGCTCGGCTCCGGCACGATAATGCTCGGCTCCGGCACGATAATGCTCGGCTCCGGTGCAACAATGCTCGGCTCCGGTGCGACAATGCTCGGTTCCGGTGCGACAATGCTCGGCTCCGGCACGATAATGCTCGGCTCCGGCACGATAATGCTCGGCTCAGGCACGACGACGCTCGGTTCGCTCAGCTCCGGTGCGACAATGCTCGACTCCGTCACGACGACGTTCGGTTCGCTCAGCTCCGGTGCGACAATGCTCGGCTCTGGTGCGACAATGCTCGATTCCGTCACGACGACGCTCGGATCGCTCAGCTCCGGTGCGACAATGCTCGGCTCCGACACGACGACGCTCAGTTCGCTCAGCTCCGGTGCGACAAAGCTCGGCTCCGGCACGACGACGATCGGTTCGCTCAGCTCCGGTGCGATGTTCAATTCAGATACAAGAGACATTGCGTTCAATTCCGGCACGACGACGCTCGGCTCCGGCACGATGACGACGCTCGCTTCCGGTGCAACTCTATCGTCATTAATGCTCACTACCCTCGATATACCGAATTTGTCGCGAGACGTCTCTCTCAATTTCAGCGCAATGGGCTCATCGTCGGGTGATATAACGTTGGCGTGTTCACTAGGAACAGACGATCGATCGAGCGGTTCACTGTTAATGGGTAAAGTTATTCGCCAACCAGATTGCTCAGAATATATCAACGCATTGGAGGACAATGTCAATTTTGTCCGGGTTTCATCCTCGTCACTGGAATATTCGATTATATCGCGGGACGGCGGTTCGCTGTAATGTCGTCGTTGAACATCCGAATTCATCGAAATTCTCTGGTCTATTTGAGCCAGTGCGCGTGATGCATCGTTCATAGTCTTACACGCATCGATGTAACATTCGATATGATCGGAAAGCAACGGTGCTTTCGATCGAAATAGATATATGACCAATGCGGTCAACCCGCCCAATATAACGAACAGACATACAACGCACGCCTGATACCATACCGTCCAATCAGGCATGATGTGCGTCTCATTGATCGCACAAAATGTTAGATTCTTATAACTTTTGTCGCGCTAATCAAAGAAAGCAAGATGCTACATCAATCGCGCGCGCCTCAAATACAAAAAGCGTCGATTCGGCGACGTTATCAGTGCGATCGATAAACGTGTCGTCGTCATCGTTTGAAAATGCCACGCAATTGTCTCTCTTAGCACCTAGCGACTCTCGAACGAATACCAATTCAGCCAAACTCCGTTCGGTAGTGACTGAGCTGAGTGTCGCGTGAACCAAACGTTCGATATTCATTATACAAGCGAGCAATGAAAATATCCGACGTTCTAAACTTGAGCAATAAACCGTAGTTTCATTCTCATCGATAGAAACAAATGCGTCGTTATTGACCGTTACTCGATGATCAGGAATCCCATCCGCAGCAAGCAACGCATTTTTGGGCGCCTGTTCGTCACAACAAATGTACAATGTACCGGTATTAACATCGAACAGCGCACCGAATGGCACGCTGCCTCGTTCATCGTTAACGGTTGATGATGGTGGTGAAATGTGCGTGACGTTTCTCACCACATCGTAAAAATACGAAAAGTACATAGAAATGCATGGTAAACTTCGACAATCGCTCAGAACGCAATGTCGATCGATAGCATCGACGCACAAATCGCGAGGATCGGTGCATCGGTGCGGTACCGAAAGCGGAGGTTCATCGTTCAACTCGACCGAATGGTTCGTCGCGTAATCTAAGGACAATGCAAATCGAAAGGCCTCTTCCAAAAAGACAATTCTGGCCAACAATTATCGATCGTGATCATCCATAGCATCATATGTTATTCGCGTCTGACGTAACATACGATCGACCGGTGGTCGTTGATATTCGATCGAACGACACTTTCCCGGTACGAAACGGTGTCGCATCTTTAGACGCCATCGTACACCGTTTGACATTTTTCGCAATATCAATGTAACACTTAAACATTAACGATATTATGCGAATTGAGCCAACGAGTGCGCGCTTTGGTCAATATTCAAAATCGCGTATCTCGAATCTAAACTCATCGCAATAGATATGATTCACGTAAAAATCATTTGTTTTATCACGATAGCCATCGGCATAAATGAGATCTTTGCTAGCGAGTGTCGCAAGCTGTGCTGGCAGTCAGAGACCCACATGCGTCTGTTTTGGCAAGAGGTGCAAACACGTCGATTGTACGAAAGCTACGATATTAAACGATTGACCGAAGATATGAAATTATTCACGACTGCCGATCGTGACTATGATTCGTCGTTGGAGGAATTTTCGAAACCTAACGTACAGTTGAAACGATGCGAATGGTCGACGCGTTCGAACGATCTTGTTCTTCGATCTTTCGTCGCCAGTAACTCGAACAGTCCCGACCGTTTGATCTTTTTCATTTTTGACAATAATTTGATCGTGTGGACACTAGCTTTGACCACGACCGCACCATCATCGGACGCAACGTGCCCTGAATTATCGTTGCCCCAACAGCAATGGAATAGAAAAAAATACTTTGGTGACTTGATGTGCAAGAGGTAATACAGAAAAAAAGCAACTCGCTTTGTCATGAACGTTTATTTGTATTTTTTTACACACAATGTTTCAACAATAAACAAATGTTCAAGGTGTCACGAAACTATTCGTATGGACAATTCGTTGCGTTCGAGCCATTGTCGCCAAAAGTCAAGTTGCAAGAGCGCGTTGTCGTCAAATAACGCATCCATGGGATCCAAACGGGCCACGCCATCATCGGCACGAGTCGTCAACCAATCGAGATGAGCATTGCTCAGAATGCGATCAAATGTTGCCGAATTAGTGTATATGTTTTGATTCAATCGATCGCTCGCATCGCAACGTTTGAAGCCCTCGACCAATTGTAAAGAATATACTGCTAATCGTCGAATAATTTTGTAATAGTTTAATTTATCACAACCCGCACGAAAATCTCGCAATAGACAAAAATTCGTAGCGTTTGGATCGAGACTGTTCAGCGAGAACCCACAGCGTACCCGATCGCCCGGACTGTAACCATACCGTTCGATAGTACTCTGAATAATCGCGGCCTCCGCACCGATCACCGCGCACGGATTCAACGCCAAGTTGAACGCAAAGGACTCGACGCCGTGTTTGATTCTATATTTGTCCAGAAAAGCAAACATGGAAGAAAAGAAGGCCCGTTGATCGTTTATGATTATGCGACAGTTGGCTCGATTATGATGCGTCGCTAAAATCGCAGCGACATTGCGCTGTAACGTGGCGACGGTGCATTTGACAAATCCTTGAGCATTTTTTTCGAATCCCTTGGTGATAAAACGACCGTTTGTCGCATCGAGAGTTTTCCAGTATTTTTTCTTGCCCATAATGCTGCACGTTTCCACACCTAGGTTAGGTTTCCACACCGGAATCCTCCAGATCTATCGCGATCAACGGGCACTCGTAACGACGAAATGTGCAGTTTATCGTACGTACTATCAAAGATTCGTATGCGCGTTGTTCGATTGCGGATATGGCGTAAAAATTTTGCGAATCGTCACTGATTTCAGTCGACGGTTCTGCTTGACGATTCGATCTAGAGAGGCACAGTATCAGCTCATCGGTATCGCGGTACACAATGTTACAACGGATGTCTGACGCGTTCCGAACGATTTCAGTCTCCTCGGGCACAATAGCACGAGAAATCTTGACAGCGGCGTCCATTCGAGACGTAACTATCGCTGGTAAAGCCACTTCGCAGATCCACGTAGTCTCGTGAAACGTTTTACGCGATAACAGTGTTACCGCAGCAGCCACTTGCGGCGAGTACACTACGCTATGTCGATAATTTAGGTATCCGTACATTGAATTGGCGACAACTTTGAACATTTTCTCTTTGCACGCGAAAACGCGACGTTGGAACACGTCGCTAGTCTCGCCCACCATTCGCTTGTATCGTTGGCGCATACGCAAATAATGTGTCCAGAGCGAACATATGATCAGACGGTCGCGATTGATCGTCGCGCTGCGGCAAACTACGAGAATTCTGCGTTTTGAGACATCTTGGTTCGAATCGATCATTTCGCGCGCATTGGAAAATTCGACACCTTCGTACCAGCCACCGTGGCTGCGCAATACCGCTGAAGCCAACGAGTTTCTCCCGCGAATAATGTAGTTCGACATGTCGTCGAGCGCGCGATTAGTCTCGATCGACGCTGGAATCGCCAAACGATCAGTGTTTTTACGCCATTTCGATTCGGCAGGCTCGTAATCGAAACAACGAATCAAACCGGTCCGTATGCCGTTGTCTAGAAACGCGTATCGTGATTGTGCAATACCAACAAATGCGAGCACGTTACCACATACACCGTTTCCATGTACAATTCGTATTGACAGCCGATCGAGAGGTAGAACGATGCAAAGTCCACGCAAATGGGCCGTCTGAAACAAAGTGAGAAAAAAGATAATTTGGGAGAGACGCACATTTCGCTCATGATATCACGAAGCAGCAGCGCGACGGAACGCCTCCAAGCGGCTCGGCTGTGCATCTGTACAATTGTACAGTAGTAACGTTCCCCTGTACGTAATACGGAGCAGTAGCGTTCCCTGTCCTATTGTACCTCTGACTGCTACGTACTACGTACACCTCGTTATATACACTTTACCCCCTCCATATCGGACATTTTGTACACGAAAGAATTTTGATCGACCAATAAACGTCTTAACATCCCTACTTTTCTTACGAAAAAAAGTTCAGGCATGGAGGGGGTAAAATGTATATAATGAGGCGTTCCGTCGCGCGGCCGGTACTATTGTACAGTACATTTCTGTATCTGTATCTCTGAGCATCATCGCAGCACGCTCGGACGTCGAACGTCGAGCGAACGTGGAGCGAACGTCGAGCGAACCGAGCATCGAGCAAAATGAACAATTGTACAGTAGTAACGTTCCCCTGTACGTAGTACGAAGCAGTATCGTTCCTGGTCCTATTGTACTTCTGACTGCTCCGTACTACGTACTGTACAATAGTACCGGCCGCGCGACGGAACTCCTCGTTATATACATTTTACCCCTTCCATATCGGACCTTTTGTACAAAAGTGGGAGCGTGCTAAATGTCGTTTATTGGTTGATCAAAGTACCAGCATCGCAGATGTTTGACGTCAACAATTTAGTGCGTCAACACGCTCGACTCCGAGACGCGAATGCGCAGTTGAGCAATTGTACATTTATACAATTGCACATACAGGCATACCGTGAAACATAATACTCACGCATAATGATTCGGCACCGCCGAGTTTATGCAGCCAATGTATAGCTTGCTGTCGTCTATGTGCATCAGGTTCAGTTGTTCGTATACCGACGGCAAACGAATCGCAGCAGCTGCTCCGAGCGACGAAGAGTCGATAGCAATGGACGCTACAGTTACGCCGCGCGGCCATTGACCGACGTGTGCGGCGACGTTGGTATCACCAGGGCCCGTGGTTGTCCGTGAAAGTTGCGCTTCTTCGCGTCGCTCGGCGCCGAGATTCGCGATTGCATCGAGAACATTGCGTGATTGTTGCATCTGAACGGCAACACCACGCCGTGCTGGAGTGCACGTACGGCGAACGCGTTCGGCAAGAGTCTGCTGTTACCAGAGTGCGACGAATCGAGCAACGTGGCTTAAAAGTGACGCGCGTACAACGCGATCGTCGGCAGGAGCGAAAGCTTTTGCGCCAAGTGATACACGGTCGTGCAATCCTGAAGATTGTACAATGACACGCGCAACATATTGACGCCGCGGTCAATGTTCGCCGAAGTGAACGCCGCTCTCGAATCGAACACCTCGTTACCGCCGTCTCGATCAAAGTACATTCGACGGATCGTCACCGCGTCAAAGTTCATCTTTTCCCGACGTGAGCACTCGGTCAATGAGCGCTCGCTCGCGTCGTTCGCGCCAAAGTAGCGCGATACGTGTTTCAGCGCGATCGAACTTACCTGCGCGAGATAGCGCGCCTTCACGTGCGGCATAACATCCAGAATTGCGTCGCCGCGAATTGCGGTTCTCGGTGCATAGAAAGCGCGCTAAACGCGCAATCGTACATACCGTGATATAACCATAAACGAGTAATCGTAGTCCCAACTGTTGTAGCCGAGCAGCACGCAAGCGATTCGCTCAGCGTCCGCGGGATCGTCCAATTTGTAGACATTCGCGAAGAACTCGTTGTTGGACAGTATCTTGAAAGCCTTCAGCAGCAACGTTCGTTCGTCTCGGTAAAATTGAACCGTGGCTCGCTTCATACCGGGCTGGACGCGCAGCAACGATTGGATCTGTCGCTCTCGAGTGGCGATTGCCGTTTGATCGTCATCGGCCAACGGCATGTACGCCAAAAGTATCGGCGTCGTGACGATATCGTCATCTTTGTCTTCGACGGTCTTTGTTGCGATGTTGTCTCTCGGATTTGGCGATGGCGCGATTCGTCGCTGATGAACAGTCAGCGCGACGGACGATAGTCGCTGATCCTCCTCTACGCGTCTGTCCATTCGCGCGATCGTCTCTATATCATAGCTCACCATCGGCAGCCAGGTCAATGGATCGCTCGGCAGTTGGCTCTGACATCGCTCTCTGACGCTCAGCTTCACGAGGTACTGTTGCGCGTCGGAACTTACGGTGTCGGTTACGCGACACAATGCATTCATCTCAAACACTCGATGCAGATCAATGTGCGTGACAGCATCGTCGTCGTCAGCGTTGTTTGCCGCATTGTCATCGTCGTCAGTGTCCAGTTGTTGCGCGGCGTCTTCAAACGTCGAGTCTTCGCGAGCAGCGCGCGCACGGTGATGCTGCGCCAGATCTCGCTGACGGCGAAAATACGACGTCAATGCCGCCTCGAAGCACGTTGAGTCCGTGGCGAACAGGGAGTAGGCATCGCTCCGAGCGTGCGCGTTTTCTCTCAGATAACGCATCGCGATCGCCCGCGCTCGATACGAATCGAATCAAATCTCGCACAAGTCAACGTCAACCACAATCCACAATACGCGATCGCTGTGCCTCACGAGTGCGCGTCGAACATATCACCGTAGGCACCGGATCGCAACCGTGTACGGCCAAACGACAGTTTAGTCGTTGTCGCAAATCGGACAGCTTGTCGCGTCGCACGGCCGCGTACAGCACCGGAGCCCAAGGCGCGAACAGAGTGGAACGAGTGCACACTCGTCGCGTTATACCGCCGTTGCACGATACGGTCGTGTATTCGAGCGCGTCTATCGTCAGAACATTGCGGTATTGTTCTCGGATTCGTACGCTGTAGCACCAGTGGTCGACGAACAATCAGGCTCCCGTTGTCGTCTTCGAGCGTCGTTCACCGACAGTCTAACCAGATCGACAAAACCCGGCGTGCCGGGATAGTGAATAGCCAAAGGATATACAACACGTGCGGCCATTTTCGCTGCGCTCGATTGGGCACGATGAAACTCTACTTTGCCGTGATATCGTTCGCTCTGTTGCTCTGGTGTATCGTGTCGCGGCGACACTCTGTGACTGCCGCGTCTTCGTCGTCAGCGACGAACCGTCGCGTTATATATTGATCGTTTCCGGATATCGGGGCGCACGGTCGTTCGCAGTTCTCTGAGGACGCCGATCGATCCGACGTTTGCTGTCTACACCGTCACTGCGTGATCAATTACGTGCTATCGCAGGAATTTCCCGATCGAACGTGGACGCGTCTCGAGCAATACGGTCTGACGGATCGCGCCGCAGCGAAGAGACTCTTGCTCGGCTGCCGACATCGTTTCGCGGTGCTCAGTCCGAGTGACCCCGGTTTGTGCGAGCTATTGAACGTCAGTGCAGCCGCGACGCGACGCTTATCCGCACTGGACGAGATCGATCGGGCTGCTTATGGCGAATGGAATTTGGCCGACGAGTGGAACTTGTACGCGGTGAACGATCGCGGCGAGGCGCACAGAGTGTCCAGCGAGCGGATGTGCGCTCGTTTGTTGGTCGACGCCTTTCGAGCGGCTCTCGTCACTTGGCTGTCGCTGTATCACGCGCTGGCTCGGACCGTCGAGACTTGCGGCGACGATGAACAACAACTATACGACAAGGACTCGGCATTGAACTCTTACGTGAGCGATCGATCGCCGCTGCTGCAGGAGTGGACCTCCGCGGTAATGTCGTCCGACGATCGCACCGAAACGGAGGAGTATTACGCGCCGTGGTGTCGACGAGGCGGCGGTGATCAGGAACGACGCGACTTCGCGCTCGATCTGGACATTGGCGTGTCGATGGACGTGCCGTCCGGTGTGTACGCGATAGAATCGCCAACCGGACAATCTGTACGTCTGAGCGCACAAGTGGCGTGATACCAGAGGATCGACGAGGTGACGGACTCTACGTTGAGACGGGCGATCGAGGACGATCTGCGCACGCGTCGCGGCTCGTTCGTCGAGTCTCGCGCCGTTGATCCGTCTCGGTTCGAGACCGCGCGATCGAGATTCTTCGATCAAGTCGATCTGCGCCGCCCGTCCAATCGTGCGTATTCGTTGCGAGCGGTGGCGCTGAACGAATTGGCCGGCTTTGGCTTCGGGAACGAGTCGCGCGGACAGATACTCGGTTACGACCGCGTGTATCCTTTTCGCTCGGTCGAGGCGGCGGACGACGATCGTGCCGCGTTCGCGAATGGCGCAAAATTTCCATCGTATACCGGCCTGAGCGCCGCGTTTCGCGTTCTTTTGCACGAGGTGTTCGGTCTGTTGAATTCGTAGCGGCTCATGCCGCATCTCGCCGCGCGGACTCTCGCTCGGATGGAACTCACGCCCGACGTGCGGTGTCGTTCCGTGACCTCCCCGTGAGTGCCACCTTGACGTGGTGGGGAGGCTTGAAGGTCCCGATGATGTACAGAGCTGTGCCGGCGGGGGTTTCGGCCCCTGGCAGGTTCTACCAAGCCGGAGTGGTCTGTACGGAGGGACTGGACCAAGAGCACCCGACCGGGCTGAGTGACCAGCCTGGTCCATGACCAGCACGGTCACAGAGCGGGTGGGAGGAGATCATCATCCCTGAAGGCATTGCACGCCGGTGCTCGCGGCAGCCGACAGGGATGACCTCCTCCACACTCGCTCCAGGAAGGGGACCTCTCTCTCCGAGGCATTGCACGCCGGTGTTCCGGCAGCCGAAGAGAGAGAACCCTTTCCTCCCGCCTCGGTTGGACCGTTACGGTTAGACCGGGGCGGAGGGACGTACCCGCATCCAGGGCTCCACCCCATGGGGATCCTCCTCCCCCGTGGTGCCTGAGATGCGGAGGGGTATTCCGGGCCGCTCGGACGTTTCCGAGGTCGGGGTCGGGGTACGCTACCGCGTCCTGAGAGATCCCACCCTCCTAGGCATTGCACGCGGGTGCTCCGGCAGCCGAAGAGGGGAGGATCTCTCTCCCTCGCTCGTCCCAGCCACGGCTGGGCGAACGAAGAATCCCACACCCGGGTCTGCACACCGTGGGACTATTCCCACGGTACCTGGGGGGTGGAGGGGATGTCCCGGGCCGCTCGGACTTATTCCGAGGTCGGGGTCGGGGCACCCTAGAGTGACGAGGGGAGAGGACCCCACCTTCGTCTCGAAGGTGGACTCCCCGACTTCCCTCACCCGTTCGGCCTCGGTCGGACGGACAGAGGAACCCACACCCGGGTCTGCACACCGTGGGGCTTGCCCCACGGTACCCGGGGGGTGGAGGGGTGTCTCGGGCCGCTCGGACGTATTCCGAGGTCGGGGTCGAGACACCCTCATGCGCCAATCAGAGGACTCATTCCCGGAGGCATTGCACGCCGGTGCTCCGGCAGCCGAAGGGAACGATCCTCTCCCTCATCCGTCCTGGCCACGGCCAGGCGGAGAGAGGTACCCACACCCGGGTCTGCACACCGTGAGGGTTTGGAACCCCTCACGGTACCCGGGGGGTGGAGGGGTGCTCCGGGCCGCTCGGACGTATTCCGAGGCGGGGTCGGAGCCCCTGTGTGCTGTGCCCGAGGGAATGCGATCGCATCACCCTAAAGCGGACCCTCGGGCGGCGCGAGCACGCTGGCTGCCATGGGGGAGACGTTCCCGGTGGGGTGCGACACCGGTGAACTATCTCCTTCCATGGGGCCCCCCGCGTGGCGGCGCTCTGCACGGTGCCCACATTGTCGGAGGTGTGGGACCCCCGAAAGCGGTCTGGCCACCAGAAATGGTGGTCAGGGCGCGTGTAGGGGGCGGGAGGCCAGTGCCGACGATGTAATATTCCGTCGGCCCGTGCCATATGGTGCTCCTCCGGGGGAACTCGGAGGCTCCCCCTTTCCGGGGGGATGCGGGCATGCCCGGGCACCGGAGCCGTGCAGAGTGGTGGGTTCAAAACCACAATGACAGATTTCAATTCCTCATCAAACGAATCATCGGACACGGAACAAAATAAGACGACCCAGGCAAGGACCATGGACATGAGAAGCCGAACTGGCAAAGGCCAGACAACGGCAAGGAGGGAGGGGCTTCGGAGCGGGAAGTCCCTAGTGACTAAGAAGGCGGAAGAGATCGAGGACAGCGACCGATCCCGATCGCCTATTAGGGTCGATGATTCGACGCCTTTCGCCACCTCCAAAGAGGAGGACTCGGACGATGGCGAGAGGGTTGCCCAGAAAAAGGAAGGGAAGTGGGAGATCCCCAGAGACGAGGATGGGAACACCGATGAGGAGCGTCTCATAGAGAAGGCCACTAAAAGCAGAGGCAGGCCGGAAACGACGGGGGGATACCGCATGAAAAAAGAATTCATGGCGAGGAAACAGGTTATTTTGGAGCAAAAGAGGGAGGAATTCCTGTTGAGGGGCATGGAAAACCCCCTCGAAGATTTCCAGGATTGTACTTCCAATAGGAAGTACAAAGCAGAGATCAAAAGGTTGACTGAACACCTAGAGGAGGCCCCCTTCCGGGACATCACTGCGACAATCCTAGAAGTCAACCAAGGTATTGGGATTCTCGCAAAAGTCCAAAAGCCTCAAGGGCACGCACGTTAAGGTCCTCAGGGACGCCGCAGCGGCCATAACAGCGGGCACCAATATAATGGCCATGCAAATGGCGCAGGATAGATGTGGGGACAACATGGAGCTCATAGAGGAACTACGGGCGGAAAACGCAAATTTAAAAACATCGCTGAAGGAGGTGAGGAAGGAGCTGGAGGAGGTGAAGAATATGCTTCGTGGTATAAGGGAGGCACCGCTACGTGTAGCGGTATCCTCCCCGTCCCCGAAGCACTCAGGAAACGCGGGCCAGAGTATAAAAGAAGCACCGCAACGTGTGGCGAGTGCTCCCTCGTCTCTGACCCGCGTAGAGAGGGAAAGGGTGATTACTCCACCCATCGTGGACATGTCAGATGAGGAAGAGATCCCGATAGGAGTCATCGAGATACAGAAGGGATTGATTCCAAAGGAGAAGAAACGCCCGGTGAGGGAGAAGAATGAAGCCAGGGTCGCAAAAACAGGCCCCAAGATCAGGGAAAACATCCTCCTTGACACTAAAGTTAGGGTAGAAAGGAGGGAGGATTCTGAGAAGAACATAAGGAAGGGACTGGAGGGAAATATAACACAAATGGTGTTTAAAGCCTTGAATGAGTGGACAACACAAGGAAAGGAGATTCCCAAAAAAGGGGCCGGGAAAGAGAAGAAGGAAAAGGGAGTGGGAAATCGGGGCGTGATACAACAGGGGGGAAACAAGTACGATCGGGAGTACCCTCAATTGCCACCAACACAGTCGCAAAGAAAGGAACAAAAGGCACAGGAAATTCCCACACCACCACAAAAAGAGACGTGGACAAAAGTAGTGGGCAGGAGGGAAAGGAAGAAGGAGAAAGAAACCCAGAGAAGTCAAGAGATAAAGAGGGTGGTGAACGCCGAAAGAAAGGAGGGTAAGAAGAACAGGAGGAGAGTCCCCAACACGGCGGCGGTAACCATTACCGCCGAACGGGGACAATACAAGGACCTGTTGGCGGAGGCCAAGAGCAAAATCGATCTCACTGGGATCGGTATCGAAAAAATTAAGACCAGAGTGGGGGCCACTGGTGCCTTGGTCATCGAAATACCTGGGGAACAAAGGGGCAAGCAGGCGGATCAACTCGCTGACAAACTAAAGGAGGTACTTACGGACAGAGCGAAAATTAGAAGACCACAGAAAATGGGAGAAATACGAGTAAAGGGCATGGAGATTTCCACCACGGAGTACGAAGTGGCAGAGGCAGTAGCCAGGGTAGGAGGATGCCAGATAGGAGAAATAAAGACGGGGAAAATAAGAGTGGCATGGAATAGTTACCGGACGATATGGGTACAATGCCCCCTCGTGGCAGCGAAGAAGGTTGCTGAGGAAGGCAACATCACAATAGGATGGGCGCTAACGAAAGTGGAGCTACTGCAGGCGAGAGCACTGCAGTGCTTTAAGTGCCTAGAGAAAGGACATGTGCAGGTCAACTGCAAGAGTAACAACGACAGGCGCGCAAATTGTTATAGATGCGGAGAAATTGGACACCTGGCTCGGGACTGTAACTCCAGAGCCAGGTGCCAAATCTGCGAGGAGGCCGGTGTCAAATCGGGACATAGGATGGGGGGACCATCCTGCCGTCCCCCCAAGGGAAAAAAGAAAATCTCTGGGGATGAGGTGAGAGGGAGAATGGCGACCGCACCGCCGCCACGGGACCCTCCCTCATCCCCAGAGGGAATAAGGAAAGAGGAGGAAGGAAAGGAGAGGGAGGAGGAGGCAAATCGGGAAATGGAGCCGGAGTCCCAGCCCCCTCTCCCTCAAAGGAAGCGGAGAACCTCGCTCCCTCTTTCGCCCCCCACACGGGTCCCCACTGAAGGTGAGAGCATGGAGGTGGATGAGAAAAGGGGGGAGAAGAGAGTGAGGCCTGCAGAGAGTGAGGATACCGACGGCGAACAGCCGGGGGAAAAAGTGGTGGTCATTGCTGAACCTGATAATGGACAGTAAACTACTGCAAGGGAACCTGCACCGCGCCCGTCAAGCGCTCCCATTGTTTGAGCACACGATGACGGAGCGCGGTGCAGGCTTAGGCATAGCGGCAGAGCCCCACCATGTCCCCAGGAACCGCAGATGGTTCGGGGACGAGTTGGGCTCTGTCGCTATTGTGTGGAAGGCGAGCAGCCGCTCACCCCCTGCCAAGTATTTGGACCGTGGCAGAGGGTTCGTTGTGGCCAGGTGGGGAGTCGTCACCGTGGTCGGGGTATATCTCCCCCCAGAAAAGAGCCTGGGCTTGGCTGACTACAAGTCCAGGCTCCAAGAAATGGGAGATGCCATTAAAAGGCATCTCCCGGGTCCTGTCATCGTCGCCGGCGATTTCAACGCCAAATCGGAGCTATGGGGCTCCCGGCGCGATGATAGGAGGGGGGAGGTAACAGCGGATTGGGCCGTGGGCCTAGGTCTGCACATCTTGAACGACGGGATAAAATCCACATTCGTGGGGTCGAGGGGGGAGTCTATTATCGACCTGTCTTGGGCAACCCCCTCGGCCCTGTGAAGGGTGCGGACCTGGAGGGTGGCGGAGGAGCTCGAATCGTTGTCCGACCATCTCTTAATAGAGATGGAGCTCTCCGTCACCCCCGATGGCCTACGACCCCGTAATAAGGACGGACCCCGGCCCGGTAGATGGGCTCTAGCCCAGTTAAACAAGGAGGATTTAGAGCTCTCCTTGATGGGCTCCACCTGGCCACAGTGGAAGGATGGGCAGGACCTTGACTCTGAGGTCATGAAGGTTATGCAAGTGCTCGCACTCGCGTGCGATGCCTCCATGCCCAGAGTCAGGGCCTGCCCAAAACGATGCGCCTGGTGGTGGACCGACGAAATTGCCGCGTTGCGGCGGAGGTCGGTCCACCTCAGGCGCGCGTTCCGAGCGGTGCGCTGGGACGCAGACCCTGAGGTCACTCTGGCCGCCCGGCAGGAGTTCTGCGCTGCAGCAAAAGAACTCCGGAACGCCATAGGGGTGGCCAGAGGAAAGGGGTGGGACGACCTCCTCCTCTCGTTGGACGCGGATCCGTGGGGGCGCCCATACAGGATGGTGATGCAAAAGCTGAGACCATGGGCGCCCCCTCTGACGGAGACGCTTGACTCCCGGTTCCTGGGACGGGTTATGGGGACCCTATTCCCGGTTGGGGGGGAAGACCCCATCACCCAGTACGTAACCCCCTCCCCCGAACAACAGGGGGAGGTTCCGGGAGTCACCGAGGAGGAGGTGGCCGAGGCTACCAGACGGGTCAAGAGCAGGAAAGCTCCAGGACCCGATGGTATCCCCGGCCGTGTCCTCACCCTGGCCTCAGGGTATATGAGCGGCAGGCTCGCCCGCCTGTTCACAAGGGCATTGAGGGAACGGAGATTCCCCCCAGTCTGGGGGAGGGCCAACGTGGTCCTCCTCCGAAAAGAGGGCAAGCCGGAGGATTCCCCCTCCGCGTACCGCCCCATATGCCTCCTGGATGAGGCGGGCAAGCTCTTTGAGCGCATAATAGCAGCCCGCCTCAAGAGGCATATGTCCCGGGAGGGTCCTGATTTAGGCGACGGCCAATATGGCTTCCGAGAGGGCAGATCAACAGTGGATGCAGTGTTGCATCTAAAGTCCCTCTCGGGGGCCATAGTGTCGGAGGGCAGGGTGGCAGTCGCGATATCCTTGGATATTGCTAACGCGTTTAACACCCTGCCCTGGGGTAGGGTGGTGCAAGCGATGAAGAGCTATTTCCGCTTCCCACCCTACCTCACGGCCGTCGTGGAGGACTACTTCCGGGGTCGGCGTCTCACGTGGACGGACGCCGATGGCACGGTGCGAGAGAGGGGGATGAGTCGTGGGGTCCCGCAGGGATCGGTGCTGGGGCCCCTATTATGGAACATAGGATACGACTCAGTCCTCCGGACAGCCCTCCCCCCCGGCTGCAGCACGTTGTGCTACGCCGACGACACGCTCATCCTGGCCGGGGGGAGAGACTGGGGGGAGGCCGTTCATACGGCCAATTTAGCGGTGGCGGCGGTTGTGCGCTCCATCCGCAACTTGGGCCTGGTGGTGGCAGAAAGGAAGACGGAGGCGATCTTCCTTCACGCCAAGGGCATGAAGCCACCCCAGGTCCAAATCAGGATAGGTCAAGTCAGGGTCCCCATAGCCACCCGGGGAGGTTTTAGCCGGTAGGAGTCCGGCATAACCCTGGCCCTTCCCCGAGGGTCAGGGTATCCATGATGGATTTCCTCCTCGTCAAAAAAAAAAAAAAAAAAAAAAGGTGTTCCATGAATCGCATGCTTCCCGAATTGTCGACGTTGCGCGAATTGATCGAGACCTTCCCGAAGCACGTTACAAAGTAACATTGTGTAATGCGACTGCGAGCGGATGCGATTGAGTCTGGATGTTATATCGCACGTGATATTTCATCTGGGCCTCACCCTGGACGGCACCTGGTGCTTCAGAGAACATCTCAACAGGCTGGTCCCCCGACTTAGGATGATCTCCATCAACCTGGGCAGATTAATGCCCAATGTCGGGGGACCAGAAATGAAGGCACGTCGCCTCCACGCAGGAGTTTTAAACTCCGTAGCGATGTACGGAGCGCCGGTATGGGCCGAGTCGCTGGCCGCCAGTCGCCCGATGCAAGCGCAATTGCGCAGAGTGCAAAGGGGGCTGGCGGTCCGGGTAGCGAGGTGCTACCGTATGGTCTCCTGCGTGGCGGCGACAGTCCTGGCGAGCATGCCCCCCATGGAGCTCGTGGCCCTGTCGTGCAAACGTATGTACGACAGGAAGCGCGAGCTCCTAAGAAGAGGGGGGGCGGACGTACCGCTCGCCAGGACAATAAGGGAAATGAAGCACCAGACTCGACAGATCCTCCTCGAGAGATGGCAGAGACACCTGGCCAACGCCAGGTACGGGAGGAGGACCGTCGAGGCCGTCCGGCCCTTCCTGCTCGAGTGGGTAGGAAGGGCCCATGGGGCCCTGACTTTCAGGGCGGCACAGGTGCTCACCGGGCATGGTTGCTTCGGTGAGTACCTGTGCCGCATAGGAAAGGAGCGCACAACCGCCTGTCACCATTGCGGGCACGGCCACGACTCCGCGCAGCACACGCTCCAGGATTGCCCGGCCTGGAGCAGCGAGCGCGGAGTCGTGGAGAGGAAGTTAGGTCGTGACCTTTCGCTCCCCAGTATAATCCGAGCGATACTGGGGAGCGAAAAGAACTAGGAAACCTTCACCTCCTTTTGTGAGGAGGTAATGGAGAAGAAGGAGCAGGCCGAGGAGGAGAGAAGGAGAGCAGAAGGGAGGGGGATGAAGAAGAGACGGAGGGATCGCCACCGTCAGTGGAGGGGAGGGAGGAGCAGGAGCAGGGAGGGGGACGGAGACTCCTCGGAGGAGGAGGAATTGAGGAGGTTGGGGGCGCAGCCACCACCTCCGCCTTCTCCTCAACCCCCTGCTCCCCCTCCAATAAGGAGAGTGAGAGGAAGGAGGAGAGTGAGAGGGGAGAAAACATGGAGGGGGCAGCTAGGAGCCCTTGTCAGAGATAGAGGGGTGGCGGTGGTGGTGCTGCGTAGATTCGCCCCACTAATGGCGGCGGCAGCTACGCTGGCCGCCCCTGTAGTCGGGGTGGACGTGGCACTGCCGCCACCGCCGCCCCTCGCTGCCCTATCAACGGCAGCGACGAGCGAAGGGAGCGGGTGGGGGCCGAGGCTTAGACCTAGGCCCCACACCCGCAGACCACCGACCCCCGCAAAAAAAACGGGCGTCGGATGACAGTAAGGGGGGGAGAGGGTATCGGTGATTGATTAATCATCGAGAAATACCCCTCCCCCCCTGAATCGCAGGTCCGACAGACCAGTCGGACATGCGGGAGGGGGGTCACTAGGACCCCCCGCCCCATTCCTCTGCGGAGGTGGGGAGAGCCCGGCGGCTAGGGGAGTATATCTCCCCGCAACCGCCGGGCGGGAGGGTGGGGCACCGGGCGGGGACTCCCGGTGCCCCAACCAGCCCTCCCAAGGTAGGGTGGCTGGCTGATACGGTGGGTCAGTCAGCCACATAACGTGTGTACTGGCGGCGCCTCGTCTGGTCGGGAACGGTGGGGAAGCGGGCCTCGGCCGGCTTCCCCCTTCCCGACCGAAGAGACGAGGCGTGAGGGGTGGGAAAGGGGAACGGCGGTCGAAGCGGGCCCTCGGGCCGGCTTCCCCCTTCCCCTGGGGGAGCGGTGGTCGAAGCGGACCCTCGGGTCGGCTTCCCCCCTCCCCCACCCTGCCCCTCAGGGACAGAAGGTGCAAACCTAGACTCGGGGCCCCGATTAGCAGTTACGCGGCACCGGGGCCCCGACTCAAGTCCCTTCGCAGCGCCACCCGGGGAGGTTTTAGCCGGTAGGAGTCCGGCATAACCCTGGCCCTTCCCCGAGGGTCAGGGTATCCATGATGGATTTCCTCCTCGTCAAAAAAAAAAAAAAAAAAAAAGGTGTTCCATGAATCGCATGCTTCCCGAATTGTCGACGTTGCGCGAATTGATCGAGACCTTCCCGAAGCACGTTACAAAGTAACATTGTGTAATGCGACTGCGAGCGGATGCGATTGAGTCTGGATGTTATATCGCACGTGAGGGCGCGCTATCTCGCGCAGGTGGGCGCAATTTGATACGGTAGTTACGGACGTGCGCGTAAACGGCCGCGAGTAAGACGATCGTCGGTGAACCGTCGCGGTTGTTTCGGCAGCGCGCGCTCGGGAGACCTTCCGATCAGAGCGACGACGCGTCGACCGACGCGCCAGCATCGGTCGACGAGAGAGCTACCGTCGACGCGAGAGCGACCGCCGTGGCGTTCGCGACGACTGACTGTTTATCGTCATCGAGTCGTCGAGACGACCGCTCCCCGTCGTCCGTGACGCACAAGCTGCCGATTCGCGGCAAAAGATTCAACATGGTTTTCATGGCGGAACTCATAAGTATCTGCGACACAAAGAACAGATACAGCGCCATTGCGAACGTGATCGCTCGTATCGTCCATCCGCCGCCACCGTGTCTCGAGGGGGCATCTATTTGTTTCTCGTTGTTGAGACGCATACTTGTTCGCGCGACACATTACGCGCTCTTAATCGATCGCTGTTGATCCTCGGTGGTAGTTTTTGCTTTCAGACTCTTGCGTCGCGATAAAATTCCGGGCAGTACGTCTTTCGACACGTTTTTTTGTCTTTTCCGAATCGACCGTACGATATTTCGCACGCGGTGCTGCGGCCAGTCACGTGTGCGCAGACAAGCGTCATCGCGAGATCGAGAGGAACGACGATCAATGTCCGGCTATGGCAAATGCGCGCTGAGCGTGTTGATTGTCGCGTGTATACTGTGCGGCTTCGCGTCAACGACGCGCCGCGTCGAGCGACAACAGCAACGAGACGATGACTCGTTCGTCGTGAGCCGGAGCTCGGATCGCGAAAAGTACACCGTGGCCGACGTCGTCGCCGAGGAGCAACGGAGAATCGAGAATTCGCCGCGACCGAACCGACACTTGTCCCGAGGTCTCTGGCGATATCTGAAGCGGTACGGCGTGACCCGACGCTCGGCTGTGGAGAAGCTGTTGCTCGAGTGTGCGCATCGATACGTCGTGCTTACGCCGAATGATTCGTTCACGATGCGCCTCGCATCGTCGAGCGGTTTGCACAATTGACGTTTAGGGTCGATGTGGCAGAACAACGACAACGCGGGCGTGTTCGGTCAAGGCGGTCATCTGACCGACAATTGGAACCTGTATCTGGTGGACGATCGAATCGACGAGACCGCGTTATTGTCCAACAATGTTCAGCGGGAGAGCGCGGAGGACTCGAGATCGCGTCGCGCCTATGCGATATACTCCGTGGTGGATGAAACTCTGCGAATCGGATAGCTCAGAGACGCGTTTCATTTGGCCTTCGATCGATGGATGGGGCGAGCAAGGATCGCGATTCCGCGAAACGGGTCCTTCGCGCAGAGCGATATCGCAGCGTTTGAGATTATGCGACGATCCGGCCCGAGAACAGCGCACGGAGCCATCGACGAAGTTCGCGCGGTATGGTGCAGCGAACGGAAGAACGTGGCGCTGAACGAGACGCCGTGGTTACCGGATCTCGATATCGGCATGATCGACGAACTGCCGGACGAGATATTAGCGGTACTGTCGTCGTCGTCGTTGCGCTTGAACAGTCGCGTCAATTGGTACATTCGTCTTTACGACGTGCTGGACGAATCATTGCGGGCGGTGCTCGAACTGTGCTCAATCGCGAAAATGGCGCGTCACGAGCGCTGTTAGGCGCGCCGTTTTCGTCCTGCGATTGGACGAGAGCGCTCTGGGACGAAAAGTTTGCGTCGCGCTGGTTCTCGATCGATCGCGCGGACAGACCCGCGAACGCGAACGAGCCGTGACCATTGCACGCCGTTGCGATAAACGAATTGGGCACTTATTTCGGTTTTGCGAATCATGTGAGAAAATATCCGGGCATTGTAGAGGCGGCCAGCGACTATGACGACACTTTTCCGTCGTTCACCGTTGTGCTCGCCGAATTTCGCAATTTTTTACAAAACGCGCTCGATCTGGCCGAAGTGGCGCGAATAGTGCCCAATCTGACCGTGCGCATGTTACCTTCGCTCAACACCGACGACGGCGAGTCCGTATCGTGCGGCGCCATCGGCAAATTGGTTCGCGAATTGAAGCACTGGCGCTTATCGCTCGATTAGTGCATGCTTTACACCGTTGTTGCGACGTTTCACCCAACCGATCGGGCGAGCTGAAAAAAAATTCTAGTGGATCGAGCAGAGAGCGCGAAAATTGTGTGCTTGTGTAATCGAATAAAAAAATAAACACGTTCCTTCAGTTTATCAATTTATTGACACACCTTGGCGAGCCAATCAGTCGTCGAAACGATGCAGTATAGGTACATTGAGCGATTCGCCGTACACCAGGGGCAACAGAGCGTTTAGCGCAGTGTACTGCTGCGAGTCACCGCTCAGACAACTGTTGAATTCGAGCAACTGTTTGATCGCTCGATCATCAATGTTCGGTTGAGTCGATGCGCCGCGATCGTCTGGTCCCACGAAGCAATACTCGGCCGAAGGAGCGGGTGATGTTGTTCGCCGCCGCGACTCGATCGCGGCGGCAGATCGTGCCGGGTCGTCCGCGTCGTAGCGGCGCGCGAAACCGATCAATCGCGCCTCTGAGCACGACTGATCGTCGCGCGCCGTTCAATCGGCGGCATTGTCGCAGTCGTCATCCAACCGCGCTGACCACGACGAGACATCGTCGCTCTCGTGCACCGTCGCCGTTACGCAATTGTACAGACCGTCCAGATACGATCGATTCAGTTCGCGCAGCACATCGGTCACCTCGGTTATATTGTGACGCAATGTACGGCCCGCGTGAACGAGAATCGCGCCGTCGCACGACGGACACATTTCCATGCGACTGGCCGGCAGAGTGACGAGCAGAATGATGGCCGGATAGCCGGTTTGGCGCTTGAAGTCGAATATGCAGTACTGATTGTTCGGATCCAAGCGCACATACTGTACCGTGACGTGGCGATTCAGCTCGAAGCGATCGCGTTGCTGCTGCTTGTCGCGACAGTCGCGACGAGCCACGGACGCGACAGCGCGACTTCGCGGCTCCGTGAATCCGACCACCTCCATACTGCCCGGCAGATTCTCCTTGGCCAAGTGGCGATGCACCCAATCGGCGAATACGTAATACGCCCCGCGCGTCAAGCATACGTCGAGAGCGTACACAATGCATGTATCGAAGCGCGAACTGACTCGCGTAGGTTCGCCGGCGAATTCGTCGTCGATACCGCCGCGTCGCGCATCGAGCGGCTCGGATGGTCCCTTTTGCGTGTCCGAGTTGCGCGCTCGAGAATGTTCGAACTCGTCGTCCGTGTCGTATCTCGCCTCGAATCTCTCGTCGTGTGCGCTGTCGTTCATCGCGATCTTGCGCGTCTCACTCTTACCGGTGACGATTATTGGCTTAAGCGTGCTACGATCGCCAAGTCGGGCGATGGGGTGCCAACGACAATGGCCAACGGCTCGCGCATTTTGTCCTTCTCGAACGTGATGCGATTCGCTCGTGTCGCGTTGTACGGCGAATGCGCTTGCGCGACAAGTCATTGCATGCCCGATCATCGGTCGTCTGTGAGGACGATACGTGCTGAAACCGTGGACGCTCATGTAGAGCGATCCGAACGAATGACGATCGAATTGACCGGTTTGAGAGACGACGCAGACGCGCGCGACTGTAACGAGACGACGCATCGGATCGACATTATGAGCTACGGCATAGATAGCACGTGGAACATGCTTCGGCACGTGTACATGTTGTACACTGGGGAGAGCGCGGGCGACAATGTCACGGTTTTACCGGTGGAGATACACGCCGGTATGTCCAATTATGACAGTGGGAACGACGACGACGACGCGAAGCGCAGACTCTGCTCGCAACAGCTCATGTATTGCACGGCCGACTATTACGGGCGGGGCCGCTGCGAGGGTTACGTTTTGCTGTGTGAATTGTGCGCAACCGACGAATTGAACAGGGCTCGGCTCAAAAACGATTCGTTCCTTTTGCCGTTTAACAATTGCGACACCATCGTGCCGTTTGTATTTCAGACACCGTTGCTCTGGTTCGCTCGGTCTGGTAGTGGGTGCAACATTGAGCACGTAAACCTTCAACGCGTACATCTTTGCCCTGTTTGTACCCATCATGGCGTTTCTGTTCATGGCCGTGTATAATCGTACAGTGTGCGATGCGCACGAATGCAAATCGTGCGAATTGCGGACATCGATGCGGACACGTGACGATGGCTCGAAATCGCATCGCCGGATCGAACGATGATAACGCAGCTAGTAATGAGGCAACGTAGAAAAAAAAAGAATACGTGCTTGAAACGTCCATTCGATGCATACCCGTAACGAAGTGTTCGTCAACTCGGTCGTACGATATCGCATGAGTTCGTGTCAGATATCGAGATCGAGCGCGAAACTTAAAAAAAAAGTGAAGTTGCATTGGGGTCCCTACCTACCCGACCGCGGCGAGAAAAAGGACAGAACGGTGAACACTGTTTTTGTAGGCGTTCAAAGTTCCGATTGTGTCGATTCGCGCATTATTTCGAGGATATACCCTGTCGAGCTGTAAAAAAATATGGACCCATCGCACGCACGCAAGCACACTGTATCGATTGTTTCAATAATGCGCCATTTGTCACATACAAAAAAAACGAGCAATTTGTTTCTTCGTACAATCGCACACATCTTCTATCAAGTGGGGTGTGGAGGAAAAAAGGATCTTGTTAATGATGTGACATGATACGAGATTCGATGCGACGACGACCACGTACGCGAAACGCAACGACGATAACCTCGCGACGACGACGAGCAAAACGGACGGATGAGTGAATGAGTTGTGATGGCTGAGGATAATCTGTCAAATAGGAACAAAAATAAAAAAAAAATGTGCGATTGTGTCGTTCTCTCTCTCTCTCTTTCTCTTACACACGCTGCGCCTACCTGCGATAAGAGCTACTTGTTGCGTCTTGTTTTTTTCTCACGCACGCTGCGCCTACTTGCGATAAGAGCTACTTGTTGCGTCTTGTTTTTTTCTCACGCACGCTGCGCCTACCTGCGATAAGAGCTACTTGTTACGTCTTGTTTTTTCTCACAACGGTATCAAGGCACACATCCGTACGATAATAATAACCCGTACATGTCAGAGGTGGAGATGGGAAGAATAAAGGATCGTGTTAATGATGAAGCATGATACGAGATTCGGTGCGACGACGAACATGTACGCGAAACGCGATAAGACGATAACCTCGCGACGGCGACGACGAGCAAAACGGGTAGTTAATGAATGATGTGTGGCTGAGGATAATGGTCAGTAGAGCAAAAAAAAGAGAGGTTTCTGTCAAATTGGAACAAAATAAAAAATAACTGAACGATTACACGCTTTCCTTTGCACATTTTTTGCGCCTATTTGCAACAAGAGCTAATGAGGACGCTTCTCTTTGTGCATTTTTTTCTTTGCGCATTTTTGCACCTACCTGCGACAAGAGCTAATTGCGCACGCTTTTTTTCTTTGCGCATTTTTGCACCTACCTGCGACAAGAGCTAATTGCGCACGCTTTTTTTCTTTGCGCCTACCTGCGATAATAGCTAGTTGCACACGCTTCTCTTTGCATATGAACTAGTTGACATTTTATTATTATGTAAGTTCAGTGTCGGACAAGTCCAAAGATGATGGATCGTGGTGGATGTGAAAATATGAGTTTTTGATGACGATGATACGGTTTCGTACGACGATACGACGCGTACGCGAAAGCGCGATCGACGAATATTCGCGACGGCGACGAGCAAAAACGGACGGATGATTGTACGAATTGGATGATTGAAGGAGTGTAGAGGAAATTGTCGTTCAGTCGGTCGTGTATCAATGTCAACTAGTCAACTAGTCATAAATCGCAATGCGCAAATTAGAGTCTTTACTTTTCCTTATGGCCAATTTTAACATTTATACGATAACGTTACGATGCAATAATACGGCTTATCGCGTATCACGACGACGTTTTTTGTTAAGTATATTAATTTATCTATGCTACGATATGCACCAAGTCTTACAAATAGGTACCTGCGATCCAGAATGTTTTTTTTTTGAGATCGGTTTTTACGTTTCGCGTTGATCGCCCGATACGAAAGCCCGATTCGCGACGCGTCGAAGTGAAACTCGTTCATCGTCGGGCGAACGTTCACTATCGTAAAACCATCGCAGCACGACAAATCATCGTCACCAGCGTGGCGAGTTAGCATTCATTACCGGACCAGGGCACGGACGAGCCGCGTTGCCCGGCGTGAGTGTCCCCACGATGCTTATGCCCGCTGATTGAACCCGGTATTATTCTAATGCTCGGTGGCCGAGCAGCGCTTCAACGTGTCGCCGCGAAAATGACCTCATTCCGTGTGTCGTTTCGCGTTGATCGCCCGAAACGAAAAGCCCCGACTCGCGATGTTAAAATTTACGATGAATTTTTGTAACGTAAAACCGTCTTACCATAACGTGAAGACTGCTCGATGACAATTCTGGATCGCAAGTGATTTGCTCGTCTCGCGACCGCCCTTATATACCCGTCCATCGCGCACTACTTGAGAAACCGGAGCATTGGTAATTATTCCGCTTCGTTGAACACTGTTGCAATCGGATATCGCATTACTTTCGCTTCACCAAATCGACAATATCGCTAGCTCGGAATGGAGCGTCTCCTTATCGCTCGCTCGGAGTCCAGCGTCTCCTTATCGCTCGCTCGGAGTCGAGTGTCTCCTTATCGCTCGCTCGGAGTCGAGCGTCTCCTTATCGCTCGCTCGGAGTCGAGCGTCTCCTTATCGTTCGCTCGGAATCGAGCGTCTCGGAAGGTTATGTGACGTAAGCATGAGTCGATACGACTCGAATAAACGAGCAACCGACGCAAAGTCGAGTGATACGGTATGGTTGAGCGCTACGTGAGAAGCGCTCAAGGCCGTAGATTTAGCAGATAGCTTGGTCGTATTTCTGAAGAGTACAGCAGTTACTACGACCGATGTGACACTGAACGAATATCCGTCCGCTCGATCGCCTTTGGGCGACATGATTGCGACAGCTCATGAATCGCGCAAACGATTCTACGAATCTATGCACAATGTTCATTGCGCGATAATGTTATTGCGATTGCACGGATTTACCAATGGTGACCGCTCGTCAGGATTGACAAACGAATCGGCCAACGCGTTTCGCAACGTGGATATCGTGCGTTTATTCGTTGATGTCTCCGACACGGATTATCGCGATGATTCGCGAGCAATAATCGAGTTGACGAACGCATGGCTGAGCGATGCTCGAAACGGCTATCGCCAGTACAGAGAATCGCTCGAATCGCTCGGCGAGC
Source organism: Harpegnathos saltator (assembly GCF_003227715.2). Classification (NCBI taxonomy): domain Eukaryota; kingdom Metazoa; phylum Arthropoda; class Insecta; order Hymenoptera; family Formicidae; genus Harpegnathos; species Harpegnathos saltator. Next base: position 84,978 of record NW_020230072.1, on the reverse strand, counting down.
TAGAAACCGAGATTGCTGATCTGCGAGTCGCGTACGATGAAATGGTCGCGACGACGAGCGAACGATACGGCGAATGGTTGAATTTTGAGCGATCGCTCGTATCGCGCCGACGACTCGATTTGACTCGTCAGAACGACAGCCTGACAGAATCGGCCAACGAATTGGGTGCACTGTTGACTCGTTCAGACGATTCCGTACGCTTGGCGGTGCAGTACAAAACGGTCGAATTGGAACGTGCTCTGACGCTAGAAGAGGACAAGCATTCGACGGAATATCGCGTCGCTCGAGACGAACTGATCGCTCGAAATAAACGATTGACGATCGAAATGGACAGAGTGCGCAAAATGAACGATGTGTCGCAAAAATTGACCGATATTGTGACCAAAGTGCGCGATTTGGTGGAACATGTGACCCTTGAACTGGTCGAGTCGTTGAAGCTATTGCGCGCTTGCGTCGAATCGTTACAGCGCAAAGTCGTCAACTCAGTAAACGATAGAATCTTGCGCGATGAGGTGTCGGCACAATGCGGCTCGAGTTACTCGGATCGGTGCAAAACGATAACCCGTTTGAAGCGCTCCGCGTATCCCACGGTGATCGATGGCTCGGCTCTGGCTCAGCTGCACAATCATTTCTGTCGAGAGTACTGTCTGCATATGATATCGCGAGCATTGACGATGCGCTATAGCAACCCGCGCGATATCGAAGCGGCGTTACATTGAACGCACAATAGCATTTTTGTACTTTTACGGCGATGCGAGCGGAATGATCGAGTCGATCGACGAATAGTTCAGCGTGTTACGTCGCGCCGATAATGTCGCTCTTTCCACCGACAAACTGTACGAGGCGCAATGGCCGACAATCGTGCGCCGTGCGAATTTGACCAGTCGCGATCTTTCGTGAACCGCGTCAGCGGTGTGGAGCATCTTGCGATTGGATCTGAGACTCGTACCAGAGTCTGCCGTGCGCGCGCTTCTGACAATGTTTGCGCATCGAAGAGACCAATCAAACAATGCAAATGGCGCGAATTGATCTTTGTTTTTTTAGCATCGTCGTGCAACGGCAACATGTATACGAAGCATGGGTGTTTTGAAGAAAAAAGTTAACAACTAGGTTCATTTTTTTTATTCGGTCTTTTCTCATACAAATTTCAAATCATTCACATTCGTGTCGACGGGTAGCATAAATTTTGGTCCGCTTCGGTCGATATAACGAATCGCTCGATTCGCCTCGTCATAGCGCGATCCGACCGGTGTCGCGATACCCTTGTCTCTAGACGTTTCGTTCGCAATGCACTCGTCGCAACACTGCGACGACGTCCGTTCGACGTCATGGTACAACAAACTGCACGCGAGGAACGAAGAGACGAGTGCGATTATCGCAGAGAACACCATCGCCAATCAGACAAATGGCGCGGCGTTGGCGCCAAGAACCACCGTGGCCGAAGCATTCACGATCTCGTCCAAAGTAAAAATACTGGCCATTGCTCTCTCTCTGTGTGTGTGCAAAAAAATCAACTGAGTTGCGTGTAATCCAACAGTACCAATCGATTTTCTGAATTTACGAAATAGCGCGACTCGCAACGTCGCTCGTAATCGCTTATCGACGACGATGACGAAGCGGCACCGTGATCGCGACACGATCGTTCCAGCAAGTACGTTGAGGCTAATGTGTTTTCGCAACGTCGCAGCAATACATCGTAGTCGCACAAGGACAGTACTGATCGTTCGTCTCGCTTTATCTCGCGCGACAGACGAGACAGATCGACGAATGCCAATTCGGGCAAATGATGCACAGATCGCGCAAACAGAGATTCCGCGTTCTTGTCATCGCGGACGAAGTCGCTGCCGGAACGAACAAGTAACCGTTGCGCCAGAGCAATCGAATGCTACCGGACACGCGATAACGTATGATACGATCGCGCATTTTGTACCTGTCGTCGTAACGAACGATGCGCAACCATTTGGCTTGTCCGTGCAGTTCGCGCGCCTTCGTCAGTACACACGGTGTCGGCCGCTGCGGCGACGATGTATCGCCGAATTGATCCTGATGCAAGCTGAGATTCTCGTAGCGAATATTGCACACCGTCAATTCGCACGCCAGTATCAGCGCGAACGGACGTAAACACTCGATCGAGTTTGAACCGCAGGCCAAACTGGTCGACGCGATCGCTTGTCGACGAGTGGTATTGGTCAGCATCAATAGCACAATCAGTCGATTGTTTCGATCTACGCGCAAAAGACACTGTCGCGTCTCGCGTCGGTGCTCATGACTATCGAGTCGATGACTCCGTTGCTCCATTCGGCGGCGGTGGTTTCGGTGATGCTGGAACATGTTCGAGACGGCCGCCGATGAATTACCGTAGTCGAGCTGTTGTTGTTGTCGAGCGATACAGAGTATCTCAGCGCGCCAGTTCGTTCGTTTGCGCCCATGGTGCTCGAACGTACGACGAACCAATCGACCACAATCTCGTACGATTCGACGTCGCCGCTCGCTCGCATTCGTTGCTGCACGTCGTACGCACCGACGACCCGTCGTAACGCCGATTCGGATTCCTCGGTCAGACGCACCATCGCGGCCTCGTCTCTCATCAGATCGATCGTCGTGACCTCGGCCAGCCATTTGCCGCCGGGTCCGCTGACAAACAGCACGTCGTCGTCGTCTTGGCGCCGTCGAGTCGCTATATCGACCAGCGAGCCGATCGATCTGCACCGATAACGCGCACACAGCGTCTCGAACATCGCGACCCATGTGGCCGTCTCCGACACGGTCGAACGCACTGGACGATCCATTCTCGGGTGGGTTAGGTTTCGATCTCTATCCGCGAAGCCGTACGAACTGTGTGATTCTCAGCGCCATTCTGAACCGTGAGTTGCGAGTATCGATTTTTTATACTCGGGGTCGCACCGGGAGGGCCAAACAAAGAGGTCCGTGTTTGTTTTAGCGCGCCGCGACGCGATTCGATTCAAGGAAATTTATCAAATGTCTGATTGTTTGCGCTGAACGAATGCTGGCATCTGTCTCCATCGATATCTTTTTTTCGTTATCGAGCCAGAAAGATCGACGATGCGCTTGTTACTCGCACACTCCTCGATCAGTCAGCACGCAACAACATGGCGTGATTGCGAATGCTCAATCGATGCTTTTCCACGCGCAGTCGCGCAATCTCGGCATTAGGAACAGTGTATCGTTTCTCATCGTTCATCGAATACCGCCACATTTCGGCATTCAATTCCTCGTCGGGCAAATGAAGCCAACGGCGCATAAACGGAGCGTCGACGAGCACGTCATCGCTCGCATTGGACGATACTTCGCGTTTATGGCGCACCTTGGCGATAACCCGGCAACCGACCGGTACCTGTATTCTTATTTCATTAATGTCGTCGAGCCGACAACGGGACGAGCGGAGGTTGCGTCTCGTTGTTGCATGAAAATATGAACATCGGTGTATTGCTCGCAGCCGTCGTGCACCTTGTGCATCAAGACGATATTCGAGAACGATTCGCCGGCGATCTTTCCGACCCCGTGCGAGTGTTGGAGATTAGCGAAACCGTTCTAGCGTCGTTGAGGTCGTTCGACTCGTTGATGGGTGCTCGATGCAGCGATAACGAGACCTCGGACGCGTCATCGCGCGCATTGTCGACCCAGACGAATCGCGTCCCGTCCAGCAACACCATCGACGTTACGTCGGCCTCGTACCAAAGGTGATCCACGTAGAAACAACCGCCCAGTCGTTGAACCGCTGCTTCGATTCAAAGTCCTGCTCGGTTTGATGATTTTTGTGACAACGGTAATGAGTAGTAGGGAGCACTCGCCCTTTTTTACGAGTCGTGCGACTATCACCCCCACCCCATAGCATTTGCTCGTTGACAAAAAATTGATAACGGCTCTTGTTTTCTTCACTCGATGACATCAGTTTCCGGAAGAGACGATATATCATTGTCGATCGGTCGCGCGATATCGCGTGTTCACGCCGTTAAAATACGCGTCGCTGTGGCGCGTTTCAGACGGCACATAGTACACTTTGGACGACGGCCTGTACAGTCGGGATTTCAATTCGTACCCCACGCCATTGGACGAAACCACTCGGGCCAGATGTTTCGGCGGATGTCGCAGAAATCACGGAGGCCCGATCGGCGGAGTCCACGCATCGCGCGACGATTCGTTCAACGCGTACGAGCCGTAACGCGTCGAGGGGCTCGAATCGCATATCGAGCATCGCTCGACGCTGCGCGGATACGAATCGATCGTGTGAAAGATACACTCGGATGGTATTCGACCTCGCGTCGATGGATTAATCGACCGCGCGTATAGTGGCTGAAGAACTGTGACAATGGGACGTTGATCACCGCGCGATTTTTATCCCCGTACGCCATTCGTACGACGTCTCGCCACTTTAGATCGATCAACGTCGGGTCGACGGAGCGACACACCGAGCGCAATTTCGCGTAGCGCTCGTTGCTAGCGACGCGATCGTCCATCACTCGCACATACAATAGAATCAGAGCGGCCAGATACGCGAGCCCCTCCTCGTCCGTGGCGTCGATGAACAACGAGAGACACACCGCGAATGTGCGAGCCAATTGCTCGGAATTTACCGCCGCGTCCGTCGCTATTTCGCGACGATGCAAGCGATTATTGTCCGTCTCGAAGTCTTTGTACAGTCGCCACATTCGCGACAGCACGGCGGCCTCTCGATCGCGAGCGGTGGCTAGTCGCCGATCGCGAGTCACCTTCGCCACGGGCTCTATCGCCTCCTCGATACGATCGAGCCCGTGGCGGCCGTCGTTCTCGAGAATTATGACGATCGCGTCGCCCGAGGTTGCGCGACTGTCCGATCCCTCGAACTCGACCGAGGTAGCGTTCAATTCGTCGATCGCGAGTGTTCTATCGACGTTTCCGCCGTGCAAAATTTGGTCCTCGTCGGACGAATTTCGTCGGTCGCTTCGTCGAACACTGTTGTAATGCACCCTGTCTCGTAATTCGCGCCAGATTGCCACCAATATCGGACGAAATTGCCCGGCGTCTATGCACGAGAATTGCGTATCGACATTCGGATCGATGCTCACGAAGCGCGCTCGATCCGGCAAAAAGTTTGCGTGTGTAAAAACAATGCGACCGTGGGGCGGTACGACCGATTGCTGTTTCCGCTCGCTATCAGTCTGCTGCAACACGATCGGCGGCGCATGACTCGCGGGCGTTGGAGCGATCACCGCGCATTGCTGCTTTTTGTTCGCGCTCGACAAATACAGCACGTACGCGCATCCGATCAAGCACAGAGCCAGCACGAACAGCAGCATTGTCGCGCGCTCCTGCCCGTCCTTGCTCTGAGTTACGGACGTGCGCGTAAATGATGTTCGGTGAAACGTCGCGGTTGTTACGACAGCGCGCTTCAATCGCAAAAAAACTCAATCTTAGAGTAGAGGAGCAAGAGAAATAAAACTAAACATCGCCAGATCCGATCGAAAAACTACCGGCGCGGGCAGGAGCAGATCTCGAGCTCAGTATCGTTGCAATTCGCGTGCGATTTCGAGCGCCTCCTCGCGAGACACGCGATCGACCAGTTTGAGCATCTCGGCGGGGCAATCGTCGCTGAATTGCAGCCGATCATCGTAGACAACGTGCTCGCGAGGTCGCGACTCCCAAGCGCGTTTTACGCGATCGCACGCGGCTAACTGTCTCATCGATACGGCCGTATCTGCGCGCAAAAGTGCCAATTCGTGCGACGACTCCTTCGTCGCGCTCCTCGATGGATCGGCAACGAAGGAACGAAAATGCACGAATCGCTCGTCGCTCATCGCTGACGAATGCCACGATTTCAGCAGGTGAAATCGGTGAAATGCGGAATCATGGCGGGCACTGTTTCGGCGCGTGGCGCGTCATCGAAAGCAAAAGTTCGCAATAGCAACGAACCGCCCGGACGCAGCGTCGAACGAGCCACGATCCATCCGGCCGCGAGCAACGATTCGTCACGCGTTTCGTCCGCGCGCTCGCTCGATCGCGCCCGCGACCGCTCATTGTCGAGCAGCACAAGATTGACACGACGACGCTTTCGTTTGATCGTGGCGATGAGCGTCGAGCAATCGCGTGAATCGCACGGTCGTTTCTTCGAACAAGCGTACGCGTCGGCCAACCGGCGAAGGTCGCAACGGTGCATAGGCGCCAACCGCTCGATCCACTCGAATGGTCGTTTCGGGCGCGCTGCTGTCCATCAAACATATTCCGCGAGCCGACCAACGTTTGCTCAAAAATATGTAATCTAGCAAACCGACACTGGTAGCGGCGCCTCCATCGCCGCACATGGTCAGAAACACGACGCACTGGTCGCGCAGTAGAATGTTCGACGCAATGTCCATCTCGGCGATTTTCACGTACGCCCGATTCGCCACCGTGGTCACAGAGTGCACCAGCGCGAATCCGTTCTCGGCCTCGATCATTGCGCGCAGACGGCGGCGCGCTCGCCGCTCGTTCGTCGTCGCGGCGACGCGTCCTCGAGCGACGCCGCTCAAGGCGGCGAGTTCGCGACGCGCGACGATCGCGCGATCGCGAGCTATCACCGAAATGCGCTCGGTCAACGACGAACCGACGCGGTTATGCTCGCGAGTGCGGTGGGCGCCGGTGCGATGCGATTCAGAAAAGCACAGCTGTTGCCGTTTGTTCCGCCGAATTCGCCATTGTCTCACACTGTGCCGATATCTTGCGATCGCGCGTTGTTATCAACGCGGCGAATCTATCGGCGCGAACACGTGATATCGCGCGACCGATCGACAACGATATATCGTCTCTTCCGGAAACTGATGTCATCGAGTGAAGAAAACAAGAGCCGTTGTCGATTTTTTTGTCAACGAGCAAAATGCTGTGGGGTGGAGGTGATAGTAGCACGACTCGTAAAAAAGGGCGAGTGCTCCCTACTACTCATTACCGTTGTCACAAAAATCATTAAAAATCCGAGACCATGTTCGACGGTGACGATACATCTATCGTCAACACCAACGCTTCGTTCAGTGCGACCGTTTTCGGGGATATTTCACGCCTGCCACCGAATATCACGTTAGAACAGACGTTAGACAATACGCGACTAAGATTACCATTGACGTTGGTGTTCGCCACGGTCGAACGAGCGAACCGCTTCAACGAATCGCTGTGTCTGTGTATGAGCGCGTGGATCAGTGCGGTCGACGTTAACGACGTGATATCAGCCCCGTTGTATTACGGCGACGTGCGTATAGTGCGCGACTTTTCCGCAGCTTTGCAAACGGTACGCCTGGACGCCGGTGCGGTCGTAGCTATCGATCGGTGCGTCACCGTCGGCGGGATCAGAGAATTTGTACGCTCCGGTAGGACCGAACGACGAGGGTACTGGTTGTTGAGTCCGCGCGGCGACGATTCCGTTGCGACAGCCGACGAGACGTCGTTCGATTTTGGACCGGTGATATCGTTCGTCATTGAAGACGCGACGAGAAACATTCGCGACAAACCGATCGCCACGTTCGATCGCACGGAGAGCGTCATTGACGGCGATCGATTCGTCGCGTACACAGATCGCGATTATGTCTGAGCCGTACGCGGCCGACACCGCGCCAGCGTAATCGTCGTCTGAACCGTTCGCGGCCGACACCGCGCCAGCGCAATCGTCGTCTGTGCGAGAATCCGCAGCGACGGAAATTGGCGTGTCGGTTCGTACATTGCTGATGATTTCGGAGCGCAGATGCACCGACAGACGGGCGGTGTATCGCGACATTACGGAATGGACCAAGGCTGAGATATCGCGCGAACAACAACTGGATCGTCGCGCGGCAAACGACGTGCTGCAGTAGTCGACACCACAACGAGCAAGCGGCCGCGCACCGTCGATCCAAGCGCGCCATCGTCCTCGTCGTCGTCCACAACTTCTTCATCGTCGCTGGAGCTTGAGCGATTCGCTACACTCGGCGCTGCGACGAATAGCGATCCGCGCCAACGAACAGCCGACAGTTACCGTCGCTCTCGCTGATCGGTAGACGAACCACAGTGGCCTCAACGCTGAGTTGTTCGCGAGTCGCCTATAACGGCGAAGCGACGGTCGATAAAAGCGGCAATGAGCAAGACTACGTGTTCTTGCCGAATGATTTGGCGAAAGTTCGCGAGTTGCAAACCAGACAGCGCACAAGCCTACTCAACGTCGACACTGTGGATCGTCAAGTGAAGGAATACCGGAATGCGATGCGTCTGTCGCGCGTATTTCTGCGTTTGATATTGACGCGCGCGACCGTGCCGGCGCATCGACGTATCATCGACCGACTGATCCGAATGATACACAGATGCAACGTGCCTTTGAGCGATCGTCACCATAAAATGCTAAACATCTACGTGGAGCATGTGAGTCTGTATCGAAAGATATGTTCGAGCTTTATGGACTTTTTGTTGAACTCGAACGTTATGAGCGGTGTCGCGAATCGTCGCAGAGGCGAACCGCGCGTCACTCTGATGTTGTTGCATCTGATCAACGCCACACCGTCCATCACGCTTTCGCAGTTTTATTTTTACGTGTTTGGCAAAAAATTTTGCTTCGGCGAAGTGTGCGAATTCTTTCTGGTCGCTTGTAACAACATTGCCGATTCGCAGTTTACGCGGCGTACTCGCTTTCTACTATATCGTTTTCAGCATCTCGGTGACGGCTGCTCCGCGTCGATTCTCGATAAAATGTGTATTTCGGAGATGGTGCTGTTTCCGTTACTGCTGCGCCGCGAGCCGTTGAAGACGCCGCTCGAACGAATGTCCGTGCGGCATGGTCGTTTGCTGCAAAACGGCGCATGTGGCCGCCGACGTGCTCTACGATAGTCTGTATTCGCGCACGGAAGTGCTCGATATCTTGTTCGAGTATCTATACGAACGCGCGTCGACTACTCGCGACTCGGTCGACCACGAGGGCAATAACGACAATTTGTCGAGCGCGCTTGAGGCTCGCGATCTCTACGCCGAACTGCTGCGTGCGCGAGACGTGCTTGAGCTGGCAAACTTTTTGCACTGGCGTTACGACGGCACGCGATACCTTGATCCGGGCAACGACACGTTCACGTGTCCGCGCAATTCGGACACGTTCGCCAAGTATTTCGCCGCTAGGTACATTTCACTGGTGAAGGAGCGAGCGCATCGCGACGCCTCGGCGAAACCGCCGCGCGACGAGAAGTCGGCGTCGGCGTCGACGGTGCGACGAGACGGCGCCAAATCGTGCTGCGGTTCGAAGAATTCGCACGTCGAGGTCCTAGCTTTTCGCATCGGATTGATTGAAGCGATGGAGCTCGTTGGCAAAACGTATCGCGGCAGCGCGCTGGGCGGCGCGGCCAATTCGTTGGTCAGTAACGGCGGCGAAAACGCGTCGCAAGAGAGCGGCCAGACGACGATCGTGTGCGGTCAGACGCTCGACAAATTTATGCGTTACATAGACAAGCGCACGTCGCATCACATTGTGCTGAATCTCTATCTGAACAGATTCGAGTTGAGCACGCCCGCAATGTCGCGCACCCTCACAATCAATTACGAGGATTGCAATCCGCCGCAGCGTTATCGTTTCAACGAAACGACCGATCGCCAGTTGAATCGATTCGCGCATCACGCGATAGAACACGCGGGCGAATATTTCGCCATGATGTGTTCGCGCGACGCGATAAATCATTATCTGTACTCGAACGTGGTGCCGGAACGCACAACCGGGCGCACCGACGACACGCTCGCCGCGACAGCGACCACCGTCGAGCAACAAGGTGACAACCGCGAGGACGAGTTCGCTACTACGGTCGATGAGCAGCAAGACGACGTGGACGATTGTACATCCGTAACGTCGTCCGTATTGCTGCAATTCGATCGGCCGTTCGTCTGCGAGACTGCCGATCTGCTGAATCTGTTGCCGCGATCGCTGAGCGAGCACGACGCCCGATACATTTTGCTGGAGTCACCGCCGTTCGTGCACGCATTCGCGATCATCGCGCTGAATCTGGCCCACTCTTTCGGTCGTCATTTGCTGTCGAGTCGCGACAGAGTGCGACAGTTGATGCGCGTCCTCGTGGAATCACCGCCGCAACATGGCAACTCCAGCGTGCACATGACATACATGTTGTACGCGCCTCCCGGTTGCAGGTCGTTGTTACTGACGACGCGTTCGGCCGATTCGTCGATCGAGTCCAACGAATCGGCCGAGCGTGTGGTCGAACGACTGGCCAGAGATACATTTGTCGAGAGTCAATCGCTACTGCGCAAACGAATGCGAGAAGCGATCACGTGCGAATGGGACGGCGGTCGCGTCGATATCTCCGCCTCGTCGTCGTTCGCCGACACGTCGAACGGCAAACGCGATAATGCGAAAGCGAACGACGAGGCGTCACGACCGCTCACCGATCAGGAGGTGCTGATGCGCGAGCTCGAAAAGTACAAGCGCAAGCTCATACTTAGCTTCGACGACGATGACGACAACGCGAACGTGATCGCGGACGCGCCGTGATCGGGCTGCGACGACATCACGGTGAAACGCTCGATTCGCGATCTAGTGTCCTCCACGGTGATGTTTCACACCGTACCGCCGTCGTTCAACGTAGCAATCGGCGCGAAACGCGCGACGCGACGAAATCGCGGATGCGACAGTGACGATCGACACTCGCGCGAGCGATCGTCGTGGTCGGCGACTACGACCGTCAGTCTGGACGCGATGCGCAATTTTTGCGCGTTCTGGCGTCTGCACGAATTCGCGCTAGCTCGCGCCAACGATGAGGCGCTCGTGCGTTGGGTAACGTTCGCATCTTCGTCCGTCGCAACCGAGGACGACGGCGCGACTCTGGTGAACATCGCGGCGGCGTATTTGTTTCTGGTGATGCGCGAACGTGAACGGCGCATTGCGTTCATTCGCACCTCGCATCATCGTGAATCGAGCGATCGCGACGAGCGATTCGTTTGCGCGCATGGTCTGACCGATCTGCCGGCGTCGTTGCGGGCCGCGCGCTCGCTGAGCGATAGCATGAACGCGTTCGCTCAATTGTCCGATCCGCGATGCTCGCTGTTTGACGAATGTCACGACTCGCTGTCTCGTCTGTATCCCGAGTGCCACATTCACTCGTACGATACAAACTCCCTGTCGAAGAGACTGACCGCGTATGCACCGTCGAGGCCTGAGAGAAACGATGTTTCGAACGATCTAGCGTACAGCATCTGCACGGCCGTGGTCACATTGTTCATATTCGCGCGCGGCGACACCGGCGTCATTATGTTTCTGTTGCGTTACATCACGGCCATTCGATTCCCCGGACAGTTTCTCAAAACCGTGCTGCAGCTGTAAGGCACGAGCGACAGCGGCAAGAGCGAATTCGTGTCGGAGGTGTTGCGACCGGTATTTTCGAGCGTGCTCAGCGGCACACTTAGCCACGCTGAGACATGGCATCAAGGACGAGGTGAATACCGATCTGATGAGCTTGATGCGATTGCACATCTGCCAAGTCGACGAGCCGAAGCGCATGAACACGGAGTTCTTCAAAAATCTCATTTCCAGCACCATGATGAAGAGTCGATATTTTCATCAGCAACAGACGCAATACTTGCGAAATTTGGCCAAGATAGTGCTCACGGTGAACGACGCGATATCATTGCGCAGCGACGCCGAAGTGATTACCCGATTGAAATTTTGTCTGCGCATGCTGCACTGCTTCAAACCTCTGCACGGCCAACATCTCGACACCTCGGTGGATTTTGTCAAGACCCACGCCACTCCGAGCGTCTCCAATCAATTCGCCAGGCGATGCTTCGCGCGAGGGGTCAACTATCAGGCATTTCGCACCGGTCTGTTTCTCACGATGGAACACTACAGCACGGAGATGTGCACCTACAACGACGCCAAGTACGCTTTGTACGACGCGATCGCGACGCGCCAGGCCGAAGTGAAGCGACTGATAGAACGCGCAGAATTGAACTTGAACGCGGCGACGAAAGCGTATCTGAACACCGGGGCGCAAGGATTAGCACTCTTTCGACGAATGCTGGCCTTTCACTTGAGCGATCGAGTGATGAAGATGTACAATCGCGCAAATTCGTGCGTCGAAGACGACGACAAATCGTCGTCGTCGCAATCGTCCGAATGCGAGCCGGATACGGACGATGAGCGTGACGGAGGCGCTACAGCGAAATCGTCGTCCTCGACGACTGTGCCGCAACTCGACAGTCACATACCGAGCGTAATTTCCGAATTTGCGGACTTGATCGCAGCAGCGGACGATAATTCCGCGCACGGCGACGAGTTCGCTCTGCGGCGCGATGCGCGAATGCGCAAACGGTCGGTGCGAATCTTTTGCGACACTACAGGCGACAAATTCGACGATCCGATAATCATAGACGAACTGTCAGAGACAATGATACGCGATGCTCGAAACTTGCACGTCATGATCGACCCGTTCGAATTGTTGCTGCAACGTTATCGTATTCGCGAGGACTCTACCATGACTACTCGCGACACCGATCTGTATCGATTTCTGCGCGAATTTGTCGAGGAAACTGGTTACCTCGTGTCTCGAGCAAACTTTCGCGAAATAGTGGTCAAGATCAAAGAGCGCATCAAGACGGATTATCCGAATGCTTTCGATGACAAACGGCGCGTGTTTCATCTGACATTCGCTCAACGCTAACGACGGCAACCGCACGCCGTCATATCATCATCGAGCCACGACTTAACAACGGCAGAGAATCGGCGATATTTTTTCGCGCGTCGATCGAGAAACCGCAGCGCCACTGGATAGTGACATTCGCAAATGGGGGAAACGTTCGGAAAAGTAGAAGTGAGCGCGATCTGTCCGTTCGGGTATAAAACACCGTGCTCGGAACGATGGAACAATCCGGCGATAACGCGATAACGATGGATTTTTCGACGACGATCGATTCGTTGGTGGCCGCGAGCGAGCGTCAGCAATCGCGAAACATGCCGTCGTTGTTTCAGAACGAGTCGATTTATCATCAGCCGAATGATCAAATCATCGACGACGAATTGACCGCTCAACTCATTCGCGAGGGCTACGACGTGAAAAACGCGGTGGCGACGCTAAACATGTTGCGCTATCGTAACGTCGGCACAATGGTCGATTCTTCCGCGTCGTTGTCAACGGTGGGCGGCGGCAGCGGTGCAACATCCGCGAATACACCAGCTACTATCGCGTAGCATTATCGATCTACCGATGGGCCCAACAACGGCGCCCAGGTTCCAGCATCGTCTTTGTCGCCGACGAACGCGAGGAAACAACGAACGACCGTATCGCAGGCGGACGGTCGAGGAGGGTTCAAACTCGCTGTTCCGGAGGATACGATCAAAAACGATTCCAGCGGTCAGAATAACGAGACGCTGCTCGTTTACGACCGACAGCGAACATCGAGCGCTCATCCAACAAACACGCTGAAACGATTGTCTCGTGATTCGTTTCATGATTTCATCAGGTTTACAAACGCGTACAATGTACTGCCGACCGACGCGCAAACGAATTCGGCCGATCTGCTCAGACAATCACTAACGCCCGACGAGGCGAATCTGTGCTCCGGTCGTACACTAGTGCGACGCAATATGCACGATTAATTTCACATGATATGCTAGGGTGCCGACATCAATCCGGATCGCGCGAAACGGAGGTTACTCGCAGTGTTGAGCTCATTTGGCACATATGGCAATATCGCTGACATCACGGACAAATTGATGATTCGGTTCATCGATTATTGGTACGAATACATCAACGAGTCAGAGTGCTCGCTCCGGCAAATGAACACGTGCGATTTCGCCAATATCGCGCAAAATCGCAGCGTGGACGAATCGCTCGGTCGTATGTGTAGCATGTGCGCCGCTCAGTTTGTGCGATTCAATTGCATCGGTAAATTGTGTCCGAAATTGTTTACCGCGTCCACGCAGCACGAAGAGGAGCACGAAACGCGCGATAATGATGACGAACCGACGGTCACGGACCGGGCGGTTCATAAAGGTGTAAAGAGGCGAAGGATTCATCAACCGAGCAATGACCGAGGAGTTAAACGACCCGCACCGAGGAGAAACAAAGGTCCGACTGTAACGCCGAATCAATCGACAATGGCGACCACCGTCGATCTTTACGACGCGAATGTAAAACGGCGCCAACCTCTGCACACTGACGTTGGGGTCGGTCGCAAGAGAATAACCAACGCTGTCGGCGTCTCGCGAGCATCGTCGTCACCGCAGCGTACGTCGGCCACCGAACCGTCGCGCGCGGCAAAAAATCGCCACCAACGAGAAGCAATCGCGATCCTCGTTTATCGTCGCGCGAACACTCGAGCGAACGTTTTGTCACGACGACGATGATGCGGATTACTATTCGGACGAACCGGCCGATTATTCGGATGACAACGACGACTACGAGGAAGACGATGCGTATCGCGACGACAACGAGCAACGTCGAGATCAACGAAAAAAAAATAATATTCGATGAAGCGTGCGATGCGATTGATCGCAATTGTACCGAATGTACTTTATTTTATGCTAGTGAGCGTCGATACTACCGAGATCAAGCACACTATCGAGACAGATTCGAGAGCCGGTATGATCGGTTGTGCGTTACCGCGCCTAGGCGACGCGACTCGTTACGCGCGATGTATGTTTCAATTGGACTTGGACTCGCCCAATCTTGTGTATTACAATCGAACATTTGAGGCGATATTGCGCAACGATGGTCGCTTTATCAGATTGCAAATAACCGATCGAACGCACAAGCACGAATGCGTCGAATCGAACGTTTGGTCTCGTTGCGAGCATACCGCGCGAGCGTTGTCTTTTCTCGAAAACATTGTAAAATTGGCGTATTCGCACACGCTCGATGCTCCTTGTGACCGATGATGAACCTGTAGCAATAATAAACATGTAGCGTTGATGGCGATTTGTATTTCTCTTTCTCTTAATGTACACTGTAATGTGACATTAAACACACTCTGGTACTAATTGTGTCTTTGTTTTTTTTTTTTATACTCGCGTATAACTATTAAC